>NC_137169.1:53550434-53640434 GCF_951394435.1 Stenella coeruleoalba
CATATAACCCAGGCACGTGGCTGGAGAGCAATGATATTCCTGGGCCCGTTTTGGGATTAGCAAAGACTTCCTCCTCTGGAAACTCTCTTTGCCGTTGCGGAGTCTGAACTAGTCCTCCTTTTCTTTTCAAACGTGGGCACAAAGAAATAATTGAAATGTGAAGGTCATTTTAAAAAAGGCTTTTGGCCAACAATTATTTCCCTTTTGTTGTTGCTCACAAATAGTGTTGCTAAAAAGGAGAAAATATTCTAGCTTTTTAAAAGTTCGTATATACTGTTAACCCTCCACATGGGGCAGATTTTAGAAGATGCGGAACACTTAGGACACCAGCAGTTAGCCTGGGGAGGAGGGGAAGTCAAGGCCTATTTAGTCCAGGAACTGGATAATACACAAAGTAAAAGCCAAAATCACAACATTTACAAATTTAAAATTTTAAGATTAATTTTTAAAATTAAAAATTTTGAGATTAAATTAATTAATAATTTACATCCTTCTGCCAAGTCCGCTGTGCCCCCTGAAGTGTGCGAAGGGGCAACAACAGCTCCTGTAGCTCCATGTGTGATAGCTGCCTTTGATTTCAAAAGAGAGGTGTTGCCAGTTTCCAGAGCAATTAAAATTGGTTAAAAATGGCAAACGGCCGTGTGGGTGGTGCATGGTGATTTGAGCAAAATTCAACACTGGTATTTCTATCATAGAGCAAAATCTGTGGGTTGCTATGCACATTGCCCTGGTGACACTCCGTGTTCTGCAACAGCAAATATCGGGTTCAGTCACCAGTGAGCAAGATACGGAGGTATGAGAATCTGGGTGGTCCTGAGAGACGTTCCCACGTAGACCCACAGCCACGTTGCAGCAGCTGGATAAGTAAAGCTGGCGCTTTGGAACAGAGATTTCATGGTCCTGAGTCAGTAAAACTGTGTGTGTGATAGTGTTTTCTGCTTCACAGATGGATGAAAACATTGCATCCATGTTCGCTGTTTTTACAAAGGCACAGACATTTTATTTTTCTATCTAAAATTTTAATTTAAGCAACGGGATTAAAATAGTACTTAACTCTGGTTGTTTTAGTCCTTAGCATATATATTTCAAATAGAGGAATTAGAACTGACTTCGTGATTTTTGTTATTTAATAAAAATGAACTAATGATCGAAGATTAAAATAAATATATTTCCTATGCAATGATCTGTGATAACCTATATGGGAAAAGAGTCTGAAAAAGAATAGATATACATATATGTATAACTTTGCTGTACACCGGAAACTAACACAACATAGTAAATCAACTGTACTCCAATACAACATAAAAATCAAAAAAAAATTTCCCCACTTCCAAATTCCAACTCTTCATCCCTAACTCATCTAGAGGTAGTGAGGCTCAACAGTGAAGAATAACAGCCATTCACTAAGCCTTTACCATGTATGAAGCACTGGGTTAAGGGCTTGGCCTGCATTATGTCATTTCATCCTCACAACTCCAGTGAGAACTGAAGCTAGGAAGAGGCAAAGCCAACATCTGAACCCAAGACCATCTGACTCTAAAACCTAGAATGAGCTACCCTGTTGGGAACAAAGCAGTAAGTATGAACTTATCAAAAGCAAGTAAATTTTGTTCCTTTTTGGCAAAATTATTTATCAAAGGAAAAGAAAAGTGAAGAATTTAAGCAATGAGAGATCATGTCCTTCTCGCTCTTTTTTAAAGTAGAATTTATTTCTTGTAAGAGTTTCAGGTTTACTGAAAAATTAGGAAAACAGAATTTTATGTTCTCTTTTCATATTTTTATGTACCATTTTTGCTACAATGTTAAGGTACTGAATTTACAGGTTTTCCACCGAGATGGTTTTTTATAAGTGAAGTTTTTTTTTAAATTGGGGTATAGCTGCTTTACAATGTTGTGTTAGTTTCTGCTGTACAGTGAAGTGAATCAGCTATATGTATACATACAACCCCTCTCTTTTGGATTTCCTTCCCATTTAGGTCACTGCAGAGCACCCACCGAGTAGAGTTCCCTGTGCTATATAGTAGGTTCTCATTAGTTATCTATTTTATACAAAGTAGTGTGTATATGTCAATCCCAGTCTCCCAATTCATCCCACCCTCCTTTCCCCACTGGTGTCCACACGTTTGTTCTCTACGTCTGTGTCTTTATTTCTGTTTTGCAAATAGGTTCATCTGTACCATTTTTCTAGATTCCACATATATGAGTTAATATACTATATTTGTTTTCTCTTTCTGACTTACTTCACTCTGTATGACAGTCTCTAGGTCCATCCACGTCTCTGCAAATGGCACAATTTCCTTCCTTTTTATGGCTGAGTATAAGTGAAGATTTTTAAAGTAAAGTTTTATTATTTTTATAATAGTTTTATATTCAGACAGTGACATTTCATTGATAAGTGACATTTTGTTGATAAGCGGTGTCATAATTGGAGGTGTGTGATTTTAAGCATTTTTCCTACTGGTTTTTCTTGTGACGTTTTCATTTCTGCCCTCATTCTGTTATCTGGTAAGCAGAGAGCCAGGATGACCAAGAATGGGAAAAACTTGGGATTTGGAGTCAGAAACCTTGGTTTAAACCCCAGTCTGTCACTTACTAGCTGAACAGGCCAGCTTCTTTGTGAGTCTCAGTTACCTCCTCTGGGAAATGGGAATAATGAGAACCAATCAAATTAGAAAACGATGTCATTGTAGGATAAAAGGTCAACCAAATGTTAGTTCTTATAAGAGTACTCCTCACCCGTGAGAGGTGACTCTAGGCTAACATAATTTATTTTATAAATCATAGTTTATATAGTCACATAATCCATGTCTCTAGAGAATAAACTAATGAAATTCATAAGGTAATGGTTTTGGAATCAGGCAGACCTGAATTTGAATCTTGGCCCTCCCACTTAGCAGCTACGTAACTTTGAACTTTGCCACATCCTTCTCAGCTTCTCAGATTCCTCAGATCTAAAATGGGATAACATCCTCTAAATTACAGAGTTGTTTTGAGGATTAGATTTGAAGTATGTTAAGCATCTAATGCAGTGCCATCGAAGCTCTTTTTACTTTTATTTATTTTTTAAAATTATTTTTTATTGGAGTATAGTTGACTTACAATGTTGTGTTAGTTTCTGCTGTACAGCAAAGTGAATCAGTTATACATATACATGTATCCACTTTTTTCTAAGATTCTTTTCCCATATAGGTCATTACAGAGTATTGAGTAGAGTTCCCTCTGCTATACAGTAGGTCCTTATTAGTTACCTATTTCATATATAGTAGTATATATATGTCAATCCCAGTCTCCCAATTTATCCCTCCCCATCCCTTTCCCCCTTGATAACCATAAGTTTCTTTTCTACATCTGGGACTCTATATCTGTTTTGTAAGTAAGTTCATTTGTACCACTTCTTAGATTCTACATATAAGTGATACATGATATTTGTCTTTCTCTGTCTGACTTCCTTCACTCAGTATGGCAATCTCTAGGTCCATCCATATCGCTGCAAATGGCATTATTTTGTTCTTTCTTATGGCTGAGTAATATTTAATTGTCTCTATGTGCCACATCTTTTTTATCTGTTTATCTTTTGGTGGTCATTCCTTTTATGTATCACACTTAACTTCCATTTCTAAAAGAGAGAGCCTCAGAGCATAAGGACTTGCCCATATGAAGAGTATGTGAAGCTCTTCTTTTTAAATACTCTTCATAGGGGCAAGTCCTTGTGCTCTGAGGCTCTCCCTTTTAGAAATGGAAGTTAAGCATGATAAATAAAGGGAACGATTAAGCAATGTGGTTTGGCTTACAAAGAAAGCATGTCTATGGCTTTGTGCAATGGTTACTTCCCATGTGACTTTTGGCTTGAAAACTACCACAGAGGAGACCAGACCTGACTTGGTTGATGATCTTTTGATTTTTGGAGAGCATAGCTTAAAAAGGAAATTCTAAAAAGCCACCGTTGTCTTGGCGGTTTATGTGCAGAGTGCCTTCTAAGTCACAGCTTAGGTAACTCTGTCGGAATGACCCCCCCTCCCATCTTGCTCCCATACTCTGCTGAGCTAATTCCAACATGGCCTAAGGTCTCTGCTTAAGCATCCCTTTCTTAGGGAGGATGACTCTGAGCCTCCAGACAGGTGAACCTCACTTTGCTTACCGTACTGTTTCTTTACACTGAAGGTCTTATAATCACTTTTTAAATGTCTGCTTCCACCCATCACAAACTGTAAAGCCCCATGACATGAACAATTCCAAATGACTTTAAACATCAGTAACTTGCCTATACATCCCTAGGGTGAGATACTCTTAGGACAAATAGAGCTACATAGGATCTTAAAGTATTTACAGTGATCATGTTTTTGTTGGTACTGTTTGTATGATTAATTATGAGATTGTTGTGTGTAGTTTGGGGGAACAAAGAAAATTAGTAATTAAGGGTCACTGTAATTCTGTCATTTCTGGAGTTGTTGAAAATTGAGACTATCAATGTGGGGAAAATGAGGAAAAAATGTCATAGTTTACTTTGAAATTATCAATATAAAATCATAATTAATTTTATTTAAAAAATGTCAAACTCATGCAGGGGACACGGGTTCAATCCCTGGTCCAGGAAGATCCCACATGCCACGGAGCAACTAAGCCCATGAGCCACAACTACTGAGCCTGCGAGCCACAAATACTGAGCCCGTGTGCTGCAGCTACTGAGGCCCATCTGCCTAGAGCCCGTGCTCCGCAACAGGAGAAGCCAATGCAATGAGAAGCCCGTGCACCTCAACGAAGAGTAGCCCCCGCTCATGGCAACTAGAGAAAAGCCTGCACGCAGCAATGAAGATCCAACACAGCTCCCCCACAAAATGTAATTAAGCTATTAAAAAAAGAAACCTAACCTATCAATAAATAAATTAAAAAAAGTCAAACTCTGTCCGCTGAAAAGGCCTAGTAACAATGACAAACACAGAAATAATGATTCACCCATAGTACTCAAATTGTAGTGCTGAGATACCATATCCCACTAAAGGGAACCAGGGCTTCTTAGAGAAACGGCTGACTCCAAGTTGGGGACAGGGAAAGTACATGCTGAGCTTGTCACAACTTATATCAGGCAGTGAGGAGGGTGTCAAAAACTACTAGGGTTCCATCGAAAGGGCTCAGGAGCCAATTTGAAGAGACTCCTGGGTAAAGATGAGACAATTTAAGCATCCATACAGGTAATAACTGCATTGATTGAAACCATCAGATATATTTAAAAATCATTAAGTTCATAGTGATAATAAGAAAGAAAAAGAAAGAACAAGGGAAATCGAAAGAGAACGTCAGAAAGAAAGGGAGGAAGGGAGAGAGAAGGTAAGAAAAAGAGAGAGAAGAGAGAGAAAGAGTGAGTAAGAAAGAGAAGAGGGAGGCAGGGGAGAAAGAAAGAAAAAGGGAGAAAGCAAGCAAGCAATTGATCACCATGGAGAGACGCTAGTCAACCAACTCATTATTCTGAAAACTGAAAATAGAGGGGAAAAAAATCAAGCATTTGTCTTGCGTTTTCTATGTGAATTACACCACTGGGTAATCAAACAGAAGATGAAGAAAAGGTTCTTTTTGTAAACATAATCCAGCTAAAAAATATAAATGAAAAGATAGAATGAGCATATCACCATTTTGCAACCACTAATGAATGAATGGATTTGGTCATTTATTAAGCTGCTAACATCACAGAAGAGAGACATTGATATGATGGGTCTCCTAATGGAAGAACACTCCTTGCTAAAAAAATTCAAACCTGAAAATAAAAGCAGACGCCAAAAAAAAAAAAGCAGATGCCTGTTTAGGCCTCACCTCCAATGAGGAGACTTTCTTTGTCACTTGTGGATGTAATTGAACACTACGCTTCTGTTCTACTTTGACGTCTTAGCCATACATTCAGTTGTTCCACGGACATTCATTCACTTGATTGTTGTTGCATGGTTTCCTTGTTTTTACTCTTGTCCTCCTACAACCTAACATCTACTTAGCTAAATGATATTTTAAAATGTAAGCCAGGGCTTCCCTGGTGGCGCAGTGGTTGAGAGTCCGCCTGCCGATGCAGGGGACACGGGTTCGTGCCCCAGTCTGGGAAGATCCCACACGCCGCGGAGTGGCTGGGCCCGTGAGCCATGGCCGCTGAGCCTGCGCGCCCGGAGCCTGTGTTCCGCAACGGGAGAGGCCACAACAGTGAGAGGCCCGCGTACCGCAAAAATAAATAAATAAAAATAAAATAGAAGATTTACATTTTGTGTGTGTTGTGTGTGTGTTAGAGGTCTCACTGGATTCCTAAGTTGTATTTTTGTGAGAAGTATCAAAATCAAAGCCCCAGAAGAAATAAATCATCTCATCATGAAAAAATAGAGTTCTAAAGGCCAATAAGGGCACAGAAAAGAAGCTTGCCAGTCATTGGTCAAATGTGCAGGATACTGTGTGAATGCTGGAACATACCACATTCACTCCTTCTATGAATCCTGATATAAAGTAGTGGGTGGGGAAAAAGGATCTTCTTCAGTCATACTCTGTTGGAGCCACTAGGTGGTGCTGTCAAAGACAGTGTGGTCTTCATTTGTGGATTCAGAGAGGAAATATCAACTTTTAAAGTAAATAACTTCCATTTCTGATTACAATAGCATTGCATGCTTAGTGTAGAACATCTAGTAAATGCAAATAAGCAAAAGGAAGAAACGTTCACACAGAACGTTTCCAGAAAGAAACCATCCAGGAAGAACCACTGTTAGTATGTATCCTCTGTAATAATTAACAACGACAATAATAATAATGGCTTACATTAATTAAGTGCATGCTATGTGTCAGACACTGTACCAATGTTTTATACTTATCAGCCTCCCAGTCTCTCTAGGAAATTTCTCGCTACACAGTCATATATGAGATAGATGTAGTATATGTATTACATATTGATAAATATATTCACTTTTAGTTGATAACTCAACACATAGTAGATGCTCAACAAATATTAGTTGAATGAATTCTTGATAATTTAATGACATAATTCATGAAAATCACGTGGCCAATACAGTCATTCAATAAATAGCTACATAATGCTACATGTATTAACATTAATTAGTTAACAAAACAACCCTATAAATGTCCTTTGTTGAAGCTATCCCTAAGAAATCTAAGCTTAGTTGGTTGAGTGACCCAGTAATAAGTCCAAATTCAGCTTCTTGTTGTGCAGTTTTGTTCCTTTGTCCTCCTGCACCTGGTCTGAAGGTCTGCTTTGGGCTCGGAGGGCTGTGTCCCAGGCTGGTAGTCTGAAAACTGAAGCCAGCTTGGAATTCCAGAATTTTCTAGTGACTCTGCTATCCAGGGTCACACTGTTCGTGGGGCTCACAGAAACCAAAACTGGTTCTGGGGCTGACTCAGGACAGCTGTCCCAATAGAATCTCTTGGAATCACTAAGTAGTTAGCAGAGCCTGTTTTCTTTCTACCTAGATCCCCATCCTCCTATCCCTCCCTGACCACTTCTGTTTCTATACCATCTGAGGTTACTTTAAATTGAGTTGAGTCACTGTGGACAAGCTCCTGTGTGAGGGGAAGGGCCAGAGAGATAATGATGCCTCTACCTTCCAGATGCTTCTTATCCTCCCTTCAGACTATTAGGGAGGATAAGAGAAGTACCAGTCTCCAAGATGACCAGCTCCTTCTAAGTCTCCTGACTTCCAATCAGAAAAAGTAGATAGTTTCTCAATGTGTGATAAGGGGCCATCTGCATCAATTTCACCCGGAATGTTTGTTAAAAGTGCATCTCAGAACTACTGGATCTGAATCTCTGGATTGGGGAGGGGTAGTGCTTGAAGTCTATATTTATAACAAGCATCACATTTGTTTCTTACACCAACACTGAAGTGTGAAAACCACTGGTGTAGGATACTAAGATGATGGCAGACAATAATGGAGCTCAAAAGGAGGAAAGAGTGTATGTTTAACTTGCCTACCATGTGCCAGACCCTGTACTTATCACCTTATGCCTTTTCACCTTATTCCTCTTAAGAATACTGTGAGAAACTATCATCATCTTCATTCCCCTTTTGTAGAGATGAAGGAGCCAAGTACCAAGAGGTTAAGTAATTTGCCCAAGGTCACACATAGAAAGTGGCAGAACTGAGATTTGAATCCATGTGGTCTGACTCAAGAGCTCATGCTTTTAACCTTTAAGGTCACTGCTTCTCATAAATGGCGGCTGTCACAAAGGCCTTAAAGAAGCGAGACAGGTGCAGAATGTCTAAGTGATGAATACAGGCAAATGATTTATTTTGTTTGCTTGTTTGGTTTTCATTTTTATCATTGATTTACAATGTTGCATTAGTTTCTGCAAATCTAACAACCATCAAGAACTAGTGGTTCTCATTAGTCCCTTTAAGACTAGACTATATGGTACTGTTTTTATTCTTCCAGAGTCACATGGATAGTTTGTAAAAAGAGCATGTAAACAATCTACTGAGCGCCTTTTCAGGATAATGCCGTTTATATCAATCTCATCAATCTTTGTGGCAACTCTGGGGTAATATTTGACTCAGTGTAGAGATAAAGTATTCTCAGAAAGTGCAAGTGATTTTTTTCCCAAGGACACACAGCTATTAAATGGTGGAATCAGGTCTGTTTTTATCCAATATCTATTGCATCAACGAATGTGGGCTCAGCTACGTGTAACAAACCTCAATACAGGACAACCTGAGCAATGCAGAAAGGGGTCGCACGTGTACCTCACTTACCAGCAAGTCCTGAGGCGGGACAGATTCCAGGGTGGGCTGATTCAGAGGCTCTATGATGTCATCAAGGTCTATTCAACCTTAGTATCTGCCCACAGTTAGGCAATGTATGATGTATGGGTTGAATTGAGCCCCTTCCCCCAAAAAAGATATGTTGAAGTCTTAACCCCAAGTATCAGAATGTGACCTTATTTGTGAATAGGGTAATTACAGAGGTAATCAAGTTAAAATGAGGTCATTAGAGTGGACTCTCCTCCAATATGACTGTTCTTATAAAAAGAGGAGATTTGGACACGGAGGACAATGTGAAGAAACTCAGGGAGAAGATGGCCAAGTGACTGGAGTGGTGTGTCTAACAAGCCAAGGAACACCAAGGATTGTGGGCAGACACTGGAAGAGGCAAGGAAGTATTCTCCCCTAGAGCCATCAGAGGGAACATGGCCCTGCTGACACCTTGATTTTGGACTTCTAGCCTCCAGAACTGAGACAATAAATTGCTGTTTTAAAACAACGAATACCCCCAGTTTATGGTACTTTGTTACAGCAGACCTATGACACTAATATGGCATTGTTTCTGTTATCATGGGTATTAGTTTATCTTAGGCAAGGTGGCAGAGTTTCCTAGCAGGTGGCTGCTACCCTTTCAGGAGTCGCATCCAGACAACAAAATCTCCAGAGGATAAAAGAGAGCCCACTTCTTTGGTTGGCAAGAAAGCTCTTCTCTAAAGGAGCCTCAGCTGATTTCCTCTCCCACATCACTGGTCAGAGTCCCATGCCCTTTCTTCAACTCAACAATGACAAAGGGAACACAGTTGCCCATGACCAGTCAATCCGCATCTTAGAAGCAAATGGGTCAGATTCTCCCGAGGTGCGTGGCTGTGTGTAGAGACATGGATTCCTGAACAAAATCAGGTTCTGCTGGGAAGGAAGATGGAAGGGGAGGAGGAATGCTGGGTGGCCACCAACAGTGTCCATGATATTCTAGATCTTGTCCATCATGCTACGCCACGTTTTCTTTGTCCCATTTTCTCTCCATAGGATTAGAATGCTTGCTTTTGTTTTACTTGGAGGTGAGAAAAGTGAATTTGGATCTACAAGCTAATTTGATTTACATAAATATTTTTCCTCATAGAACCTGAAGCCCAGTGCTTGATTCAGTGCCCAGAACACAGTAGACTCTCAAATGGCAGGTATCAATGTGGCCACAGGGGACATTTCCCATCCATTGCTCTTTTAATGTCTCGTTTTTGTGAGACTATTCTGTGGGGTGGAAGGGCTGCGGAAGGGGCTCGTGATTATTTTGGACCTACGATTTCAAGAGTAATTAGGAGGATACACTTATCTCTATCCTTCATGAGCTCCTTCCTTCTACTTCACTAGAAGAAAGTCAGATATTCAATTGCCTCTGTCTTCCACTCATGGCCTCATCCTACAGTTTCCCTGAGATCCCCACTGCTGGATATCTCTGCCTTTTAAAGCAGACCCATCCCTTAGTGCAGACATAAGGAATATGAAATCCATTAACAGGTCCTGAATATGTTGGGGGAAAAATATGACAGGATACGTATGATGTAATTTAAGTATTTTGGCCCAGCAAATGGAAAGAAATTACATTTCCTATTATCTTCCAACAGTTATTGAAAATGAAATGAAATATATTCTATACTCCCCCAAAAAGTCAAGATTCTTTTCTCCCCTTAAATGCAGTTTTTCCCGCAGTTTGTTCATTTGGTACGCATTCCCCTCCTTTCACGACATGGAGGCATTCTGTTATGAAAGATTCAATGAAAAAAAATGGACAAAAAGAGTATACTACTTCTTTAAAATATATTGCAAGAATACTCATTTTCAGCTTTTTATTGCAGCACTAGCTGGTATTCTTGCATGCAGTTTTGTAATTTATTCTGAACATTCTACTTAAACCTTTTTTCAATAGCATGATTTTATTAGAGTCAGCTCACTGGACTTTCCCAAAAAGGTATTTAAGATCATATAAAACCGGTGCTTGGAAAAATATCATTACAATATGAAAGCAGTTACAAAAACATTAGTACTGCAAAGTTTTATTTCAAATGGCTGAGCTTGCTGTACCCTGGGTTATGGTACTTCTGCAGACACACTTCCTGGGGAAATGGAAAAAACTGTCATCTTAGCAGTTTTTGCACATGGTGGGGGGAAGAAGGGGGAGAAGAAAAGGGTATAAAAGTTTTAAGTGAGGCTGCAAACTTTTTAGGTGCTAGCACTGATGCTACAAGCAGATTGCTCCCCATCCCAACGTACCTTCCTAGTCTACACTTTCCAGCCACCCTCACTTCTCAACTGGCCTTGAGGATGTGATAGAAACCTTTAACTTAGCCTCTTCTCCAGAGACCAAGTGTCCTCTCTAAACTATGGAAGGTATTTTTTGGAAATATGGGTAGATTGATTATTGACTTAAGTGCGTCAGGGTATTATAGTCCTTTTAGGGTTTTGTTCCATATCTAATGAACTCTTGTCAACATGATGCCTTATTGGTCCACTGATGTCTTTTAGCACCTCCATCTGGCTGAGCACAAGTCCACATCTAAAGGCTTAGTCTCGAAGCACCTTCCCAGGGGAGCTTTACAAACAAGAGTGGCAAGTTCCCAGGTCCGGTGGTGAGTACTTTGCAGCTCTTGTCCTCTCCCTCAAGTACAGCTCCCATGGCCATCCCCAGACTCACCTTGAACCAGGCCAAGGTGAACGAGCACTTGCTCTCATTTGACTTCATAACTGAGCACTGATGACAAATATTTTTCTTGTTCAATTGTAAATATGTCCCTCCCTCCCTTCCTTGGTAACTGACAGTTAGTGTGGTTGGAATTTGATGGGCTTTTTTTCCCAAGGAGATTGCTTTCAATTAAAATCTGATGTTTACCAGAAAAAAGTATCATTTGTTATATTACTATCCAAATCACTGCTGGATCAAGTGTTTATATTTTAGAGAAAGTAATCTACTATAGATTGTGCAGCACAAAAGGTATGTTTAGTAAAAATGAAATAAATCAGCATTTTTAGACATTGGTATTTCCATGTCAGTGATTATTAACCCACGTGCAATTCTATTACACAATATTTCCCTCATCCCTTTTCCGCCAAGCACTAAATCTATGGTGAAGCACCTACATCCCTTAAGTTTGCAGATTAGGTGGTTCCTATGTGGACTTTCAAATGTGATTTTTAAATTGCGAGTTACTATTTGTATTACTTTTCTAAAGAGAAATATGCTTAAAAAAGTAAAGTCTTTATTGCTTCTTAAAAGGCCTAGCACTCTGTGATAAATTCTCATATTTTGACTGTTAATATGTTTGAATGAAAATTATTTATACATTTGGGTGAGGTTGAGTGGTTTTCATTTGATTGCTGCCTCTGGAAATGAAAGCAGAGTAGCAGGAAATTTACATGTCATGCTGTGATGTATATCCAGATTATGAGATGATTGTGAGGCAGACGAACCCCAAGTAAAATCATTCCCATCAAACTGTGACAACTGCAATTCCTGACAAGGCCTCTTAGTTTTGGGGGCTATTATCATTGTACAAGAATATAATCTATTGACAGCAGGGCTGTTTAATACATTTAAAGGCAGACAGTGGAAGAAATCTTAACTGTTTTCATTCACCACTGCACAAGGGTGCAGATCAAAAGTGAATTATATTTAAAAATATGCATGTATGATGATAAGATGCATGACATTCATCAACCTGTTTAGTCTTGGTTAGGCTGAGGTGGGGAAGAGCCAATATTACTGCCATATGTGGTCTGAAATAGAGACATGAGACTGGAAGTTATATCGTTGGCCAGTCAGAGTGAGCATACCAGGGAGATAATTCTTTTTTAATCCCCATTCGCTGCCTGTCTAAGTATCAAGCACCATCCGTGTCTGTAGCAGTGACTTTGTCTCAAACGGGGTGTACGAAGGGCCTCTGTATCTTCGCCTCTCTGTTTAGTAAGGGTACACTCTGCGTGGGCTAGTACCACAGGTGATGTGAAGAGGAGTAAATCATTACCCTGATAGAAGCTGGTAGCTAGAGACACACTGACATGTGTGCTTATATAACAAGAGTGAAAACTAGGGCATAGGGCACCGGAAATGCTGCAATGGACTGAGCATGGAATTGTTCAGCCTCAAGTTTCCAAATTACAGGATTGGGGTGTTGAAGAAGAGGGGCTGCTTATTATCCTATCTTGCAGGTGTGCAGGTAGTGGAGAAGGCTGCTTCAGGTTTTAGGGTAGAAAAGCTCACCCAGTGGTGATATGAACGTCCAGCATCAGTAGCACTTAGCTTGGTCCCTTTTTGTGAGAAAACTCTAGCCTGACTGTGAAGTGCAGTATGGTTTCCTATGTGATGGGGCTGAAAATAAACCACAGGGAGGATTTTACGTTCCCAAGTTCATTAAGACTCTGCAAACCACAGCACAAGAATTCAGTCATTTATTAAAACAAAAGATGTTCACGGGCAGTTTTTAAAAAATGGAGTGAAGGAGCCTGATGAATTAATGGCATTTTCCCTGGAGGAATTAGTTCATCAGCTAATAGTCAGTTCATAAGATTAAAATGACTTTGAATGGAGACAGTAGGAGGAAGGACCAAGGGGGTGGGAAAGCGTTAACACATCCAAATCTCAGCTCCATGGCCAGAAACTCCTTCTGGGCCTCCTCTCCCTCTCCACTGCTTTGGAAAAGCATATGCTTTAAAAAGCCACACCTATTTTTCTTTCCCCTTAAAACCTGCACTATTAAAGTGAATGCAAAATTATTTTTAGTGCCCATTTCAAAGGTTAATTATGACAGGAGGCTCTTGTCCTTTGCAAGGTTTTATAAGATTGTCCTGAGAGAAGCAAAGATAGGTCCCCTAAAGGGCATAAAAATCTGGCAAGGACTTCCCTGGTGGCGCAGTGGTTAAGAATTCGCCTGCCAATGCAGGGGGACACGGGTTCGATGCCTGGTCCGGGAAGATCCCACATGCTGCAGAGCAGCTAAGCCCGTGCACCAC
This sequence comes from Stenella coeruleoalba, assembly GCF_951394435.1. NCBI lineage: Eukaryota > Metazoa > Chordata > Mammalia > Artiodactyla > Delphinidae > Stenella > Stenella coeruleoalba. The sequence continues at coordinate 53,564,171 of NC_137169.1, forward strand.
AACTACTGAGCCTGCACTCTAGAGCCCGCGAGGCACACCTACTGAGCCCTTGCGCCACAACTACTGAAGCCCGCACGCCTAGAGCCCGTGCTCTGCAACAGGAAAAGCCATCGCAATGAGAAGCCTGTGCATTGCAATGAAGAGTAGCTCCCGCTCACCACAGCTAGAGAAAGCCCACGCGGAGCAGTGAAGACCCAATGCAGCCAAAATTAAAAAACAAAAAAAGTGGCGAGGTCTGGGTCCCATTCAGAGCTTCCAGGCTGGGATTAAAGGATTACTGGAATGAAAATCCATCAGTGGCTGGGGAGTGAGCAAACCGAAACCATCCATGTCCAAGGGCAGCACTCCCATTGACCCACACTGGGACAGGCAAGGTGGCATCTCTGAGTGTTAAAACAGGGCCTCTTCTGTGGATGATAAATGTTAGTTCACATCAGCAACTATTTCTTGACTGCCTACTGTGTGTCAGGACTGCCCTGGGTCTTTGGCGTCTCCCCTTCTCTCAAAGGGCTTGCCATGTATATTATGGTAGGTAGGTAAGGGGACAGGATAATTTGAAAAGAACTTTTGGTTTTCGTCTTTGCAGTGTCTAAAGCATCTACCGTGGTGATTGGCACAGAGTAAGCATGCAATACTGTGTTTTCAAAAATTTTTTATTTTAGAAGAGTTTTAGATTTACAAAAGAATTGCAAAGGTAGCACAAAGTTCCCACGTACCTGGCATCCAGTTTCCTCTGTAATTAACGTCTTACATCATTATAGTACATTTGTTACAATGAATGAACCAATATAGATACATTATTATTGACTAAAATCCATAATTTATACAGACTTCTTTACTTTTTCTGTCGCAGGATCCCACATTACGTTTAGTGGTCATCTTTCCTTAGTTTTTTCTTGACTGTGGCAATTTCTTGGGTTTTCCTGGTTTTGATGAGCTTGACAGTTTTTGAGGAGTACTAGTCAGGTAGTTGAAATTTGTCTGATGTGTTTCTCAGGATTAGACTGAGGTTATAGGTTTTGGGAAGAGGCCCACAGAGGTGAGGTGTCATTTGCATCACATCACATCGAGGACATATCATCAGCATGACTTATCACTTGATGTTGACCTTGGTCACCTGGCAGAGGTAACATTTGTCAGATTTGTTTACTCTCCCCACCCCGATCCACGCTATTCTCTTGAGAAGGAAGTCACTACGCACAGCCCACACTTCAGACACAGTTAAACCAAGCTGGGCCGGTCTTTTTCCCTCTTCTGGGAATTCGGAATTGGGATTTAAAGATGCTAGTCAGCCTCCTGGGGTTGCTTGAACTGGGTGTAACAAGGGGGTGGTGGCCATCTCCTGCCTTGTTGATGGAGAAGCAAGGGATGGTCTGGAGAGAGAGAATAACGAATGCAATGGAGAACGGAGACAGTGGGACGCAGCCTGAGAGAGGGGAGGAGGGGGCTGATCTGCCTTGTTTGTGGAGCTTCCAGTACTTACTTCCCCTCCCTTGGGAGACCCAGTTGCAGTTCCTGCTTTGGGGTTCGGTGAGATATCCACATATGCCTGCAATCACCTCTACATCTCGTTTTTCTAAAGAGATAATTTGCACAGCTTTTGGTAACATAAGTAATGTCACCTAAGATGTTTTCAGATAATTTGATATTTTTGTTGTACAGAAAGACCAACATGCTTTTCCTCTGTCTGTGAGATGAGTGTGCAGAGGGCCCAACTTCCTGATGGCTTGGGAATCCAGGCTCCTTCCTTACCAGCTTTGGGACCTTATGTGTGTCAGTTAGACCTTGACTTTGTCGCTTATAAAATAGGTATAATAGTACTAACTCCAGAGGGCAGTTGTGACAATTAAAGGAAAGAACGTGTATTAAGTTCTTGGCGAGTGACCGGTGTGTGATTCTCATTAGCATTTGTGATGTTCCCCTTCTCTTATCAGTCGCCCCTCAGTGAAATGGTCCTTGCTCACCTGGGCAGAATATCAGATGCTCAAAAACCTCATATACGTCTCTGTTATACAGTGTGGACCTCACTGTGTTATAATTATTTATTTGTTTATCTCTCAAACTAGAACCCAGTTTCATTCTTTACGCCCATAGTTTTTAGCCCAGGGCTTGGTATACATAGAAGGTACCCACTACATGTTTGATGAATAAATAAACACATGAATGTATTATTCAGTTCAAATACTTATTAGGCACTTCCCATCATGTTTAGAGGATAGGACTCCAATTATAGGTGAAAATGTAAATAATAGCGACTGGCCCCTGACAGTTTGCAGCATGTGTTCAATACTTAAGTGTGTTGTTTGCAGCAAACGTGTGACTTATAGTCACCAGTCCATGAAGAGGCAGAGAGGGGGAAAATACTGAGGCCTTGGGAGTCCAAGTTTAGTGTTCGTCACACCTTGGAGTCATCACTGTGAAGTACTGTTGTCTGCCCAGGATTCCTTTAGGTTAGGATGTGCAAGTGGTAAATGGGAGTTGCTACTAAGAAGACGAGGGAAGAGAAGAGGGATGCTTTCTTGCCATGAGGGGCCCATCAAAATGATGGCTCGAAGCTTATTTTTACCATGCAGTAGTGTGCCCCGTCTCAGCTGAGCAGAATCCTGTGAAACACAAGTGTAGCTCAGCAGAATTCATCACCAGCTGAGACTTAAAAATGTGTCTGAGCTCTGTACTTACTGAACACAAAGAGTATGAATATCAAGTTATTCGGCTGTGAAATAATATCAACAAAGTTAGCTATGTTTAATTTAACTGTTGAATGGAGGTTTAGCAATTTGGGACCAAAGCCTCGATGAGGAATAGAGAATGGGCAAACCAAACACTAAATTCCCTTTTCCTAATAGCCCAGGCTCTGCCGAGAGGAAAGAGCTGATCTGTGCTTCCCCATCTCTGCCTATCATCATTAAACACTGAGCAGTACCTGTCTTGGGCCTTTCTATTTTCCCTAACCTCCTCCAGGGAAGAACAGATTGCAAACAATATTAGGTCCCAAAGCCCCAGGAGGAGGCCTTTGGAAGAGAGAAAGAGTAAAGATCTACTCCCATTATTTTTCTTAAACACTTCTCCAGGAGGGCAGTTGAGATAATCTTATCTGTATATACTGACATGATATAAAGTATGGCTTAGGAAGAAAGTAGTACGTGGAGGGTTGTACCCCATCACTGAGAGGTATTATCTGTCTTCTGTCCTTTGTAGTGTTTCATGACACGGTGTTCCTTGCCCTCCCTCCCCTCCTTCCTTCCTTCTTTCCTTCCTTCCTTCACTGTTTCTGATGAAGTAATTTCCATGATTGCCCACGGATGGGAGTCAATAAGGACTCTATTGGCATTTGGACAGGTCTTCACAGAGCAGCTTTTCTGTGCGTCGGAGGGCGTTCATCAGCCTTGGCTTCTGCCCACCAAAGGGAACAACACCCCAATAAACACTGTGATGACTGACAACATCTCTGTGAGCTTCCTGATTTGAATCACTGCTTGTTTATCTGGTTGATCTTCATAAGCCAGGAAGCAAAAGGAGGAAAGGGTCCTTACACAAGTTCCCAGGATATGTATTTAAAGAGCTGAGAATCAAATGGAATGGAATTAACCTGATAGGATGTGGGAAAGGTACCCAATTTCCCTTGCCTGCCTTAACCTCATCAGCTGGAAAAACTACATACTCACTTTTCCAGATGCTTTTGGACCTAACATTGGTCATAGACAGAGTCTGGTCAAGGATTCATCAGTGGAAGTATGCTGAGGATGCTGGGAAGGCTTGGGCTTTTCCTGATAAAAGGGAAGGATGCAAATGGCACATCCTTTCCCTCATCTTCCTACCTTGCACATAAATGTGATGGTAGGAGAGCTACAGCAATCACAACACAACCATGAGAAAAAAGCTATTGGAAGCAGCATCAGTTACTGCCTATGTTCAGACTTCTTGTTATGTGAGAAAAATAACTTCCCATTTGTTTAAGCCTCGATAGCGGCAGAAAGCATTTCTAACTAATATAGCACCATTTAAAATGATGTTTGTAAAGGTTACATAATAATATAGAAATATTTTAATGATTTAATATTGGTGAAAAAGCAAGAGCTGTGTGTGTGTGTGTAGCTAGAATTCCACTACATAATCCTTCCTCAAACTCTACAAAAACTTATTCACAGAAAAAAATACTGGAATTATTACAAATTGCTATGTTTTACTTTGCAAGGTGTGTCTAAGAATTGTTTTCTTTACACTTTTCTATTCTGTAGTTTCCAAATTTTCTTTAGTAAATCTGCATTATTTTTAAACAAAAGAACAATATGTGTGTGTGTGTGTGTTACACACATATTTAAGGCTAACTTGGCCTCTGGGTACACTAGGAGAAATATGATGTCTCAGATCACAGGACGCAATCCCCTCATTGCACTCAGCTCCCTCATGTGTGAGCACAGGGCGGTAGAGGGGTCTAAAACTCAACATGATGAAGAGTAGGTGAGGCACTGAGATCATTAATCTAGTGACAATTAAATCACAAAGAAGAGAAGCATAAGTACTCTCTTCAAATACGTGAAGGACTCTCCTGTGGAAATAGGTATTAGTTCATTTCATCCTTCCTTCACTCTAAATATTTGCTGAGGGCCATATGCCGGGTACCCTGCAAAGCCCATTATGAGCCTCAAACACCCATGGTCCCTGCCTTTATAGAAGGTGTAGTTTGCTAATGGAAATAGTCATTTATCAAATAATCACCCCAATAAAACCTGTGAAGGAACAGTAGAGGGAGCTGGGACAGGTAGAAATCTGATGAAGCCTTGTTTAAGCTGAGGTCTGAAAAGCTAATGAGAAAAAGTAGAAGAGAGTTCCAGGCAAAGGCATTCGCAAAGACCCTGAGGCCACAGGGAACAGAAAGAGGACCCCTGGAGCACAGAGCACGTGGGCTTGAGTGGTGTGAGATGAGGCTGGAGAGGCAGAGGCCTTTCTGGCCCTTTGGCTCCCTAAGACCTATAAGACTTCATGATGAGCTTCAGTCAGAGGAGAGATATGATTTGTGTTGTGAAAGGGTCCCTTCTGGCTGCTCTGGGTCTGCAATCCTTCATCCGTCCAAAAGAATTAGATCCATGGATGAAAGTGGTCAGGAGATGGATTTTGGCTAAGTATGAGAAAAAAACATTCTAATCATAAGATAAACAATAACTACCATATATTTGGCTTTACTAACTGGGAGGCAGTATGCTAAGTGTTTACAAACCTTAAATTTGTTTTTCACTTACTCCTCACAACCATCTTAGGAGGCAGAGACTATTGTCATCATACTTTACACATTAGGGAATTAAGGCTCAGAGAAGTTAAGTGACTTAACCAATGTCACACAGCTAATAAATAGCGAACCCAGTACTTGAACCGAGTTCTGGCCAATGTCAAAGCCCTTTCTTCATCACTAAGCAACACTGCCTACCCCCACAAAAGATGGAGCTGCCATCCTAAGCTGAAAGGAGTGGCTGGATAGTGACTTCCTTGAAGGCCTCCCACATTGGGGGCCTCTCGAGTTTTCAGGAGATGTGATGCCTGACCTGCTTCACACTCACTGGGAAACTGAACTGTGGGAGAAGGAGGCAGTTTCTTCTTGTGTCCGTTTTTAAAGAGCTAAGGATGCCTCTATCCACCTTCCAGGTAGGATCATCCCCACCAAATCATATTCTCCTTATAGCCTGGAGACACCCTCTTTCCTGCCATCCTTGGAGAGAAGCCACTGGCGGAAGTCAAGCTCTGGGGCGCTTTCAGGCCCTCTTGGAGGCTACCTTGCTCTCTGCTTTCTCCCAAGCACTGGAGGAACTCAACTTCATTTTGGAGCTGAGGAGACGAAGCAGGTGAGGCTCATGAACATGGACCTTTTGCAGATCTGAGCCTGGGCCAGGGTCAAGTGCATGGATAAGGAACCGCAGCCATTGTTATCAGATGATATTGATTCTCAGGAGAAGCGGGAGAGATTAAGAAGTTATTGGGGGCTTCTCAGGTGGCGCAGTGGTTGGGGGTCCGCCTGCCGATGCGGGGGATGCGGGTTCGTGCCCCAGTCCGGGAAGATCCCACATGCCGCGGAGCTGCTGGGCCCGTGAGCCATGGCCGCTGAGCCTGAGCGTCTGGAGCCTGTGCTCCGCGATGGGAGAGGCCACAGCAGTGAGAGGCCCGCGTACTCAACCCCCGCCCCCCAACCAAAAAAAAAAAGAAGTTATTGGGCCCCTGGCTTCTTTTCTGAAGTCACGGAGCAGCTGCTGCTTCATAACAACCCTGAGCATGAGGAACATTTGGGGAGAAGGGGTAATTTTTAAATAAAGAAAAATGCTCTCCTCTGCCAGAAAATTTGGCCACTAACTTCCTTTGACAGGTGTAATAGACTGTGGTAGTTTGCGGGGGATTCATAGTGTAAAGTAAAGCAAGAGGGGTAATAAGCATCTTGGCATTTATTCTTTATGTAGGAATATTTGTTCCTCAAAGTCAGACTACGTGGAATATTAGCATTTGAATAAATTATTCAACACCTTCTAGAGAAAGCAAGGGGAAAAATCTTTTCAGCATTATAACATGGCAATCTACATGGTAGTAGAAAAAGAAGGCTGTCATTTTTTCTTCAATTACAAAAGGCAAATATTTATTATTTATAAGTATTCGCCTTGTATAGGCTTAAATGTTATTTATGAACCTGTTGCACAGTGATTTTCAATGTAACTCATTATTTTTAGCCTTAGGGTGTTGTAAAGGAGCATGGATATATTTAATGACACTCTGCTAGTCAGCGCAATTACACTGTAATCATTATGTAAAATGTGCCATTAATTAAACCAATTTCTAGTTAGAACATTCGCTTCTGCAGGGCTTAATCTTAATCTCCAGCAATCTTTCTCTCTGTTTTTCACCTATTAATTATATGATTACTTTTTTAGTTAATATGATAGAATATGTTTTTATTTTTAAGCTTAATACTGTCAGTTAGGAATATCTGTCAAATTGGATCTGGTGTTTATGGGTCAAAGGTTTCTTTTTCTTGAACTGATTTAAAAAGTTTTAAAAGTTTAAAAGGTTATTTTTGTGAAACTGGATATTTTTATAAATCAAACTCTTATGGTTCCTTTTCTGCATAAGCAGCATTATTCACAGAAATTCTTAGTTTCATGACTTACAAAAATACCCAGTGTCATTTTACTTGAGTCATTTCAGTATCGAGTTTATGTACTTTAAAATACATTAAATATACCTTTCTTCTTGGAAGGTGGTAAGATTGGCACTTCTCTTTTACATTAGCCTTTTGTTTAAGAATCTCAAGGTAGGTTAAATAGTTGATGTTTCTGGCGGGTGGAGGCAGTCAATAGCTCCTCTTTCCAGGTCTTCCCACTACTGTCTTCCAAAAGCCTTGTAATACTCTACTACTGTTTTCAATAACAGGGATGGAAACATGCTTCCAATATTTACTAACGATTCTTGCTGATGAAGGTTATAATAGCATTTCTAAAAATAAGATAATAAAATAATTCATCCTTCACTCTCTCTCTAGAATGACCCCTTGTGGAAGGAAAGTAAGAAAAAGAGGAAGGGAACAGGCTTACTACAGAGAGGCCTGACAAGTGGGAAATGGCTAACATTTTATCACCCTCTCACTTCGCACACCATTCACCTCCTGAGAGGGGGAGAGAAGAGTTTAAAAAATCCTGAACAGTTGAAAAGAAGGGCCCATCCTGAATGGATAGGAAAATAGATCCCAGAGGAGACACTTCGGAATCACAGGTAAAAGTCCCCAAGAAATTCTCTATGACCTTCACTTTGTCCTTTAGGCAGAACAAAGTGCTACATAAACCTGTGCAGGGATTATTTTGATGAGAGTTGAAAACTGGAGGCACTTATCAATCATTAAATTCCTGCCTGCATTCTGCCCCCTCTGCAAAGCATGAAATTAGGTCTTCTATATCAAAATTTCTAGAATTTGGATCCATGAAAACCTCTCGGAGGGCCTGAGGGTCCTGACTGTCCCTCAGTGCCCTGGTGGAATGTTTTTATTCATCTTGCTTGCTGCCTGAAGTTGACGCTGGCAAAATCCATCACTCCCTGCCAGTGTATTGACACGGCCGCAACTGCTTAAACCATCCATGTGTTGAAACTCAGAAGAAGTTGGGAATCAAAAGCAGTGTTATTTATGTACTTCCTTAACTTGTCCCGTACTACAGAAATTTCCATCCTGACACCATCTGCTAGGGGAAGGGATTTATCTATCAATATGAGACACCTGCTGAACTGGTACCAAAGCCAGTCAATGGTTATCACCTTATGAAACATCCAATGAAGCCCCATGGCCTTGTTTCCAAATGATTAATTTCCTTTGGTTGCTGGTTTCAGTTACAAGATAGACTCGTTGTGAAAAGTTATGTCGTGTCAATGTCAGAAGTTCTCTGGCTAAAGAGGAAAAGGCAATAAAAGGGGGCTAGAATTTTACAATGGAATTTCCATGGGAGTCAAGGTCAAAAGTCTTAAAAGATAAATTGATTAAGTACTTTTTATCATAAAAAAATACCATGAACAGTGATATCCTGGGGGAAAATATTTGCTTCATATGTGATAGACAAAGGGCTAATGGGTCAATATACAAAGAGTCTGTATAAATCAATGAGAAGGTTAATAACTCAATAGAAAAAAGGGGGGGAATAGAAACACAAACAACATAGAAAAATCTAAATGATCACAAATGTATGGAAAAGATAGTCAACCTCACTTCTGTTTTATAAAATGCAGATCAAAACAACAAAGATATAGCATAGTTATCAGAGAGGTAAAACTTTTAAAGTTTAATGATAGTGGAATTAGAGTGTGGGGAAACAGGCATTCCCAGGCAATGTATGGATGAGAATCAGTGTAGTCTTTTTAGATGGGAATTTAGCAGTAACTGTCAAGGTGTGAAATGTTCACACTTTGACCTAGCTCAATGCCAGGATGGATACATTCCGACAAGAAAGCAACAATATATGTATAAAGGAATTCATTGCAACCTACCTTGTAATTGCAAAAAATTGGAAATGCGTAAATGACCATAAGAAGGGACTGGTTAAATGTCATGGTACAGCCATAAATTGGAATACTTTGTAGCTATCAAAAAACCCAAAAAGGTAGATATATATGTAAAAATATGAAATAATTTCCAGGATGTGTGACCTTCAGCAAGTTACTTAATCTGTGTCTCAGCTTCCTTATATATAAAATAATAAACTTTAATAGTAAATAATAATAATAATTAAATAATAATAAACTTTAATAGTAAATAACAATAAAAATTAATAATTAAACATCAAAAACTATAATAATTGTTCCTACCTCAAAGGACTATTATGAAAAATAAATGTTACTATATATAAAATGCTTAGGCTAGCTGGCACATAGTAGATACTATGTTTTAGTTCTAAATATTATTACTGCTGTTACATATTTTTATGTAAAAAAAGTAAGTTTTAAGAAGGTGTGTAGAGTGTAAACACACTTTTGTAAAAAAAGAAACACATAGGCATTTCTGGAAGTATACACAAGGAACTACTAATAGTGGTTAATCTAGGGAATAATGCTTCCACTAGGCACTTTACACCCTTCTGTGTGAGCTTGTATTGGTTTTACAATAATAAAAAAATGCAAAAACAAAACAAAAAACAAATAATGTGGGAATTAGGGATTTAACCAAGATGAAGACAAAGGAAGATGTTCTTCTGGCAGGTATTCATCATTCTTTCATTTAATGAACATTTATTGACTATCCACTGTATTATAGGCACTGATTATAAAAAATGAATAAGATATGATGATATGATCCCTCACAAGTGCATTGTCTAATGGGAGAGAGAGACACATAAGAAACATTTTCAAATTGCTGAGGGAACCCAGAGAGGGAAGTAACACATTCTGGTGGTAATATCTGGCTTGGCTTTGAGGGAGGGATAAGGAGTTTTCCTAGTGAGTATACAAAGTTGAGAAGGCAAAATTAATATATGTTGAGAGAAATAAGAATCGTGTTTTTTTTTCTGGAATAGAAGGGGGATTGATTGGGACAGGAGCACAAGGGAAATTTCTGGGATGATGGAAAGGTTCTGCGTCTTCGTAGGGGTCTGGGGTTGTGTAAGTACATGCAGTTTTTCAAAACTGACCAAACTGTGCAATTAAGAGATACGCATTTCACTATAATGTAAGTATACTTTAATTAAAAAGGAAAAACGTGGGGAAAAAAGGATGACTATATCAATGAATAGGTAGGCGCCGAGAGGAAAAGAGAGGGTGCCTATGTATCTAAAGAAGTGACATGCCTAGCAAGAAAAGGAGAAGAAAGACTGAATTGAGAGGGCAGAAGGGGCAGGAAGGCTCAGTTCTGGCTACATGATTATGAATGATGATCCAACCCAACTGAGGGCTTCAAACACATCTGATAGGAAAGCAGTCCACTGCCTACCTTCAAGGAGCTTCCATTCCAAAAGATGGGAGCCTTCCAGTAGAGGGAGGAGGGCCTTGCTCTGATTCAGACCCCTGAAGACTTGGAACCAATCATTCCCAGGCGTTCACCTCTGCCCACACCTGTAGGAAAGGCTCCATCACAGGGTCTTGCTGACCTTGGAGTAATGGCGGGCATTACCTTCACGTGAGGGTGGCTTGTCCTTGAACGATTTCTCCAGTACATTAAGCACAGCATTCTTGACTCATGTCTCAGGTGTGTGCACACATCTTTTTGTTGCTGCTCTTATTTCATGAGTGAGTTTCTATTATAGACCACAGCGTGAGCAAAAACTCTCCTCTTTCACTTCTGAGCTATCCTGAACCCGGATTCCCTCTCTGGGCCTCAGTGGAGTCAAAGAAGAGTCTTCCAGTTTGATCTCTCCTGGTCCCTAGAGCATTTTTTTTTAATACACTTTATTTTTTAGAACACTTTTAGGTTTACAGAAAAATTGTACAGAAAGTACAGAGTTTACATATTACTCCCCCTCCCCAAGTTTCTCTTATTATTAACATCTACCATTAATGTGGTATATTTGTTATAATGGAAGAACCAACATAGATGCATTATTACTAACTAAAGTTCACAGCTTACATTAGGATTTGCATTGTACATTCTATGAGTTTTGACAAATGTGTAATGTCCTGTATCCACCATTACAGTATCATACAGAATAGTTTCATTGCCCTAAAAATGTTCTGAACTCTGCCTATTCATTCCTCCCCATCTGCTCCTAACCTCAAATCCCTGGCAAACATTGATCATTTTACTGTTCCTGTAGTTTTGCCAGAGACGGTTTTTAAGTTTTTAGAAAAATTGAGTCTTAGAAATTTTTTGCACACATTGTCACAACATATAAGGTTTGAAATGCATCTATTTTTAGATTCTATTCTCAAATATTACAAAGGAAAGGGGAATATTTGTACTATCTAGTTAATATAGTATGTAAACAGGTATTTATACATTCATTCACTTCTTCATTCAACAAATCAGCTAATGTTTATTGCATCTTTTTATCTGCCAGGCATTGCAATGCACCAAAGGCAGGCAAAGTAGTTCACTCTGCAGGAGACAGGCTACAGAGGGATAAGTAACTGCCTCATGTTAATAAGAACGACCCTTGTCATTTATTGAACACTTACTATTTGCCGCATGATGATAATGCTGCATTATTGCATGTAATGCTCACAACAGAAATGTTAGGAGGGAGGAATTATGATTGTTCCCATTTCAGACCCAAGGAAACTGAGCGACTTGTCAAAAGTCCCACAGGTAATAAACAGTAGAGCTGAGACTTGGCCCTCCCTCGTATTCTGTCCAACTCCAAAGCCCACACTCCTAACCACTACTCCATACTTCTTGAGACTGTGGCCATTCTGGGTTCAAATCCCTCTACTAGCTGTTGACCTCGAATAAACAATTTACTGTCTTAAGAGTGTCAGCCTGGTCACGCATTTAGCGGGGTACCTCTTCTATCATTTCTACCTGGAAAAATCATACTCTTCTTTCAAACTGCAGCTCCTGGAGAAGCTTGGACTCCCCATTTCCGTCTGCCTCCCAACAATGATGACTCCCCTCCCCACTCCCACCACTGGGCTTGTTTGCCTGAGTACACTCCCAGGCTCAGGGTGAACCACTTTGAATTCTCGATGTTCGTGTATCTCTTATATAAAAAAAAAACTATTGCTGTACAACCTAAAATTATCTCCCTGTAGGAGGTACACACACTATACTCAGGGAAACCTGACTTTAGATGGACACCTTCCCAAAGGCTAGGACTTGATCTTACTCATCCTGTATCCCCAGAACCGAGCACACAGTGACTGCTCAACACGTTTGTCAGATAAACGAAGCTGTGAGTAAATAAATGGAATTTTGGAGATGGTCTCTAGACTTCCACCGAAGCTTTCCTGATGTTTGTTGAACTGGTGGCTGTGGAAAGAGAGATCAATAAGAAATTTTGAGCTTTAGTGAGATGGGTAGTGCAGAACCATGGTGTACTACTCATTGGGTGAGTCCTAGGGGAATAGCTACGTGGAAGGAGTGTGTAGGCAGGCCAGCATCACCCTGTGGAACCCAAAGAGGATACTGACAGTTGCCCACATGGCATGAATTTGAGGGGCCTTGGGAAGGCCATCTGATCCCCACTGAGGGATCCATTCCTTGATGGAAAGCACAATCCTCACCTTTTTTTTTTTTTTTTTTTTTTTTTTTTTTTTTTGTGGTACGCGGGCCTCTCACTGTTGTGGCCTCACCCGTTGCGGAGCACAGGCTCCGGACGCGCAGGCTCAGCGGCCATGGCTCACGGGCCCAGCCACTCCGCGGCATGTGGGATCTTCCCGGACCGGGGCACGAACCCGTGTCCCCTGCATCGGCAGGCGGACTCTCAACCACTGCACCACCAGGGAAGCCCAATCCTCACCTTTTAAAGTGCAAATATTCCTAATTCCTTTAAAATAAACTGACCCATGGTTATCCTGAGGTCAGGTCCCTTTGTGGATAGAGTTGAGAGAATCTTACTAAACAAACTCAGCTTACTTCTGAATTTTGCTCAGGGCGGGCAAACAGAGGACAAGGAAGAGAACGTTTATCAAGTATCAAGAACTGTGCCAGGCATTGTGGTGGGCTTCTTATGCCTTAAACAAACAAACAAACAGGGAAATTAAATGAGTTGTCCAAGGTTGTTCCAGCCCCGAGTTGGTGGAGCCAGGATTTGAACACAAGGCTCATGTTCTTTCTACTATACATCTGACCAGTTCTTTTATAATTGATAGAAGTAGAAACTTAACACCTGCCACACCTACGTTGGCAGAAAGTCCTGACCTTCCTTCCATTTAGGACCTTCCAGGTCCTAAATGCCTCCCATTTATAAAGAGGTTGGTAGCTTGATAGAGGTAGAAGGGCTTCCCTCGTGGCTCAGTGGTTGAGAGTCCGCCTGCCAATGCAGGGGACAAGGGTTCGTGCCCCGGTCCGGGAAGATCCCACATGGCGCGGAGCGGCTGGGCCCGTGAGCCATGGCCGCTGAGCCTGCGCGTCCGGAGCCTGTGCTCCGCAACGGGAGAGGCCACAGCAGTGAGAGCCCGGCATACCACAAAAGAAAAGAAAACAAAACAAAACAAAACAAAAAAGAAGGTAGAAACCTTAACCCAATGCCTGGCACACAGAAAGTGCTCAGTAAATGGTAGGATTATTAATAATCTCAGCCAGGTTATCAATGGCATAGGAATGGGATTTTGTCAGGTTGACAAACTGAGGCAATTATAGGGAAATCTTGGACCCAGATACTTAAGCATCATTTTCGTAGCCTTAAGTACCCTATTTTAAGGACATTAGCTATTACTCTCAGTAAAAGGGTGCCACTGAAGGGTTTGAGCAGAATGGTAGAATACTTTGACTTACGTTTTAAAAGGATCACTCTTGGCTTCCGTGTTGAGACTCGGAGGAAGTGTAGACTCAGGAAGACCCAGCGGGTGCTGTTATAACAAGACAGGCAAGAGATGATGGTGGCTCTAAGCAGCAGGGTAGCAAAGGAAGTGTCAAGAAGTGGTCAGGTTAGAGTTATATTTCGTGGGTAAAGCTCGATGGATTTCCTGCTTCATGGAACAGGAATCTCTGTGTGAGAGAGAGAGAGATGTACAGGAAGCCTCCAAGGTTAAGGGCCTGAAAATGAAGTTACCATCAACTAACGTCCTTCCTTCAACAAATACATAGTGAAGGAGAGATATGGATATTCCTTTCTAAGCACCCAGAGATCCAAGGAGGCACTTGACACAGTTACTGCCAGGAAAGTGCTGCCATTGTGGCCTCCCCCAATACAGAGGCATTTATTTGCCTGAGAGCAGAACTCATGAAGGTTAGAGAGACGAGAGGAAGAGCAAGACAGCTCTAAACCAGTTTTTTTTTTTCCCCTGGAGCTTTGGCTACTCTCTTGCCTTTCCTCTTCGTGTTTATCTGTCCTGGCCTGGGGCGAGTTCCCACCCTCACCCCCAGGGTATAGGGAACACCCCTCTCCCTGGGCCTGATGTTATGCATGTATATTTAGGAAATATTTTCTCAGTAACAGCCTCACTTGAAAACAGCTTCATGGTCCAGACATTTGGGAAGCAATGTGCATTTCCTGAGGGCTGCAGGCATTTTCTTTCCTAACTATTTCCAGCTGCTTCCTTCCAGATGAATCTAGTGAACTTATTCAGGCTCACACGGAGGAGGAAGCTTTCTGAGGAAAGGGAAGGCAGCCTGCAAACTCCAGCTGCTGCACTGTTTGCGGCAACTCTATTTTTAATATACATTGCTGACCCTAATGATAGTCTATTGAGATGAGGGCGAGAAATGTCTGATCAAGTGGAGATTAATTTTTGACTGTGTCGCCCAGAATGCATGAAAATGCACTTCTTTTTTCTATTTAGACTTCCAGGATGCTTTGATTGATTGACTAGTTTACAAATGAAGGTGATAAAATTAGGTTGAAGACCACATACATTTCTTAAAATGAGGCTGGCTGGTGGTGGAGACAATGAGGTTTGGACAGATTATATTGCTGGTTTAGGCAATCTTCTAAGCATGTCAAGATTTATAGACCTGTACTGTAATGTTACAATTGCAGCTCACTGATATAGGTTTCTTTTCAAACTCTTTCCCATTTTATTTGAAAAAGGCCATTAGAGAGTTATAGACTATTGAAAGAGCTTTTTCTTTGCTAACCCTTAATAAACTCTGCCAAACAAGGACTACTGCATTTTTATATTAAATTTAGACCAAAATCTATAAAACATGCTATCCCAGGTTGGATAATTTGATTATTATTACCTAAATGGAGTTATGGTTCATCTTGGGTTTGCAGTCATGTACATAGTAAATAAAATGTAAGTTGAGATTTGTATAAGATCATAGGACACTGGGTTTTCTTTTCTGTTGTTTTGTTTTTCCTGTGAGCCCTTCTTTGGGGAATCTCAGCGAATTTTCTCTGAGATGAGAAATTAAAAGGAAAAAAAGGAGGTCCCAGTGGTGAAACTAATGCTGCGTTGTACTAAAAACAAATTGCTCTTAATATTTACTTGTTCTCATCATAATAGAGGCAAGCTACAAATGTCTTAGGAGTTACCCGACTAATAAGATTTACCAAGGGGACAAAAACGCATGAGAAAATACTCAGCAGAATTAGAAACAATTATTCCATTGTAAGTTATGATGTGAGAAATAATAGATGAGATTCTAAAGTTATTTATGAATTAGTCAATTCTGTTTCATACATTTTTGCCATCAGAATAACTTATGAAATCATTTTCCAGGCCCATAGCATTTTATGAGAGTTCTATACTCAGTTAAAGATTTTCTTCTAGGGCTTTCTGCAGTTACTCTGAAATCTTCGGTGATGCCCAGATTTTGACCTAAGTTTTCCACTGTGAGGGCAGCCACTGGCAGTGCCAGAGGCTTCCCTGAGGTCTCCGTGCTGGAGTGCACAGCATATGGAGGGGTGCTCCGGATTTTATCATTTTAGCAGGAGGGACTCAAAGTGGGTTGAGAGCGTCAAATAAGGTGATACGGATGAGGCACTCAGCCTCTCGGTAAATGGTCAAAGATTTCGACAAATTAATTGTCATTACTAATACTGTTTTTGCTACACCTTTTGTTTCCAGGGAGCAGGATAAACACAGTGCAAGTCCAAAAGTTTAGCTTAGATTGCTGCTAACATGCTATATGACCTTGAGCTAATCCCTTATCGTCTCTGTTCCTCTGTCCTTAGGATGTCCAGCGACTTTCAGGGGCCGTTTTTTTCGGGGGTCAAATGAAGTGACAGGTATAAAAGCTCTTTTAGAAGTACAGAATGCTGTGGGAACATCAGTAATTACTTTTAATCATTCCCAGGTACCTGCTCTCTGGCCTTTTTAAAGGTGGAAAGTGGACCATTGTGAACAGTCAGTAAGCATAGGGGAACTTCTCTAACTGCTGGGGGCAGTTAACAAGGGGGTTGCCAGTGTGAGTGAAAGAATTTAAGGGGGCTTGGAGTCAAGTGGTTTGAAGAACCCAGCAGAGCACCAGGCTGCTGCCACTGATTTAGTTTAGAAGTGGATGAACTTTGAAATGCAGAACATCATTTCTGCAGAAGGTCGTCATATCTTTTGATGATTTACACGGAGAAGGCTGAGACTGTGCTGGGTTCGTTTTAGATCCTCCAGTGCCAAGAGAAAATATGCTGATGGAAGAGATAGTGCCTGGTTGACTGGTAAAGGCTCTGACTGCCAGAAGAAATGGCAGAAACGGACCTAGTCGATTTCAGTGACGATGATGTTAGAATCCGCCAACCTTCTCCGCCCTGTCTGGGAGACTTTGCAGTTTGTAATTTTGTACACAAGATTGCTTCAACTGACTTTTTACCCTCATGCTGCCAAGCACTTCTCAGTACTGTTGGTTCAGGCTGCATCTGGGGGACAGGATGTAGCTTCCCCTTAGGAAGAAGTCCTGTACATCATCCCTCGCCCTAGAGACCCCACACAGAGCCCCACCTGGTCTTAAGAAGTGGTCTGCAGTCAGATTTCAGGGGAAACAATTGAAAAGCTGACTGTAGGATACTACTTCTCAAATATACCCATATATTAATATTTTAAGTGTTCAAAGGCAGGCAATGTCCATTTTCTCAGAGACATTCTGTTATTTAATTAAATAGGTCATTCGTGTGTAAGAGCATACTTTTTTTTTTTTTTTTTTTTTTTTTTTTTTTTTTTTTTTGTGGTACGCGGGCCTCTCACTGTCATGGCCTCTCCCGTTGCGGAGCAGAGGCTCCGGACGCGCAGGTTCAGCGGCCATGGCTCACGGGCCCAGCCGCTCCGCGGCATGTGGGATCTTCCCGGACCGGGGCACGAACCCGTGTCCGCTGCATCGGCAGGCGGACTCTCAACCACTGCGCCACCAGGGAAGCCCGAGCATACTTTTTTCTTATTAACCCATGGATCTTAATGAAGTGTTTTGAAAAAAAAGATGTAGATTGTATATATTTTCATTTTCCATGAACTGACTCTTATGGAAAAAAGATTGCCAATTATTGCGGCGTGGACAAAGTAGAATCCCAGCTGGTGGAGGCTGGCTGACTCAGGAAAACCATAATGAATGGGAGGGGACTAAGTCCAGGCATCCAGTGGCAGCAAACCTGATGGACTGAAGGTTCTGGAAATGTGGGTGGAGTAGAGGCAGGGGCTCATCTGCACCAGTGGGGTCCTCCCACCGATTGTCCCACGGGGCAATTAACGAGGAGGCTGCCATGTTCCTCATGGTGGAAGAAAGTGAGTGTTTCCTTCCTTCCCATCACCTTTCCAAGGCACTGCAGCATACACAGTGACGACATCGGTTGCAGTGACAAGAGACAGTACCTAACACTCTGGCATGACGTCATCAGCCCGTTGGTAATCTTTCTAAATGTTTGCCAGAAAGGTATGAGATCTTAGCAACAGAGGTATTTCAAGGTTTGGATAAGTTTGAAACACAGCGATTTTTAAATCTTATAAGCCAACCAGTCCCGGAGCCTGTTAGTCTACAAGTGTCTGCCATCTTTCTCAGGGTGTCAGAGAAAATGGAGTGACGGATCACTTTTTGGTGTCACTGCTCGAGACCTGTGACAATCAGTGAAATGATTGTGTCTGCCTCTACACATATCTGTAATTGATTGCCTAAACCCTACAACTCTCTTTCCCAGCTGATGTGATGGAACATTGGAGTGAAATCACTCTCAATGAGGAGGAGCCAGGTCCATTTGTTATTTACTTCCCTACCTGCTCCCTTCTCCCTATCCGGTGCCAATTGTCCCCCAAGAGCACATTATGGTAATCAGCCAGAATGTATGTATAGGAATCAATCAAGGTGAGAGCCGCCGCGAGAGTTATGACATTACAAAGTCTGTTTGTAACTTTTGATTTATGGAAGATTTTCCATTTTATAAATTGGGAGTGAGGCATGTTGGGATGGCTTAACCCTTGAATTCCCCTACAAAGAAAATGCATTAAGCATTAAAGCAAATAAATAATAAGGCATTTTAATTATCTAGTGCCCATAGATAATGGGAGTTCTTGCCAGTTGGGCTTGTGACTTTAGATAAATGCTCCCGCTCTCTGAACACATGCGCTATCCTTACTACGAAATAAAACTGGCTCAGTTTCTGGAGAGTGAAGACAGGCAATACATTTCCATTAAGGACCAATATTGACACGCAATGCTTTCTTCCGCCACGAGCTTAAGAAGCAGCCATGCCACAGAAGCATTCCTGGGGAGCTTCCTGTTCTGATTGTCACTCTCAGCAAGGGTGACTCAGGGCAAGGACTTCACAGACACCAACTCTCAGGCCCACAGGATCCTTGGTATAACACTCTCATTCTGTGCCTTACGGAATTGCTGAAGGCCAGGGCAAAGCCAGACTCCAGCCATTTTCCCAAGTGGACAAAGCAATACCTAGTGTTTTGTTATTAACAGATGTGCTTTTTGAGGCTTGGCAGCTGTCACAACCATGGCTTTAAAGGAGGCAGGGAACAAAGCACTGTTGTCAGCTGGTCATATTAAAATTGAGACCTCTTATGTTCATCTAGTGCATCGGTCATTACGACCATCTCAGAAAATATGCTGAGTTGGTACTGACAGTCCCATTTTTCAGATGTGGAAGCAGAGCCAAAAATATGAAACATTTTGCTTAAGAACATACCCTGGTTAGCGAGAACTCAGGATTAGGGGACAGGCCTCCTGACTCCTGGTCCAGTACTTTTTCAATGAACTGAATTTAATTTGTATTCGGGCCCCCACACATGCAGGACACAGTGCTCCGTCCTTGTCCCAGTTTCTGGAGGTAACCATCCCTCAGCTCATCCAGGGCTGCCCAGCCGTGTGTTTCAGGTTTTATCACTCTCACTCAGTAACTCGCTGTCCCCCTTCAGAGAACCAGGCTCTGCATCCCTGTGGCACTGTGGTAAGTCTGCCCCAGCACATCCACTGCTGGTGTGTAAGACACAGTTCCCCCGCTGGAGAATGAGCTCAGGGAAGAAAAATATTTGTCCTGTTCCAAGGTCACTGGGAGGCCCTTCCTTCAATCTGCTTTTTGCTTGGCAATCTTGCCACATTATCTTGTGTTGAACCAAAGTTCTGTTTCTTTTTTTATTAGCACCGTGGACCTATTCTGCTTAAGCTCCCTTTTTGTTCCTAATGTGAATCTTAAAGCTAATAAGAATGCAGATCCCAGCAGACCCACTCTCTCTCTTATAATCCATTAGGAACGTAAGATCGCTGCCTCTGGAAAACTTAAAAAACCATTTAAAAACAAAAAGATGAATAAATGAAAATGTTATGAACCTGGAAATGTTAATTAAGCCATTCTCAAGGAACAGGCTTCCCAGCCCAGATTAAAACACCCCATCACTTTTAAGTAGTTAACATCTTTCTCCTTGAAATAAGTCCAAATTAAGGACAAAATCATTATAAAAAGAAATAGTAAAGAGACCAGAAAACGGTGTTAAGAATTTGGCTATCGACTGACATTCTTAAGTTAGAGCAAACCACGAAGGCCAAAGCCATAAAGTGAAGTCTATTTCCAGACATACTGTAGTTCTTGCCAAGCCGTTGTCTGGGTACCTTGATGTAGAGTCAGAGGATGTAGAAGCTCACAGATCATTCTGTTGAATCTTTTCACTTTTTTAGATTAAGGAACTGAGATCCAGAGAGGGTGAGACATTTTCTTAAAATCATTTAATAGAGTTGAGGCTAGAACCTAAAACTTAGGCTCACAATCTAGTGTTCTCTGCCCTGCATACACCGCTGAGCAAAATTATTTCAAAATAATAATAATAATAATAGTAGCAACAATAATAACTTTTTTAAAGGTACCGAATCTATACCATGGTATCTAGAGATGTGTCTCCCAGACTGTTTTATTTCCTGGGAAAGAAATAGAGCAGAGCCTTGCGTGTCAAGACATTATTCAGCTAGCAATCTTGGTCCTCAGAAACACAGACACAAACTGTAAGGCAGAGGAAGAAAGGCTGAGTCCCCAAAGTAGCTGTAACAAAGCCCGTGTGCTAAGTGTCATTCACTCGGCCCCATGGAGGGCATCTCCAGGCTCTATGCAGTATTATTTATTCCATTTGACATATAATTCCAAGCAGATTTGAAGCAGAAAGTTAGTTGGTAGCAGCCTGACAGCAAGAAGAGGCAGCTAGGCAGCTGTCATTTCTTACTGATGGCCGTGAGAATTGACAGCTGGGAGCCCAATACGGAGGGAGCAGATGGAGAATCTATGAAAATAGAAATAAGGACTAAAAGTACAGTAATATGGGGCCATTTCCTTTAGGGGCAAAAAGTTCTACAAAAGTATCTTCTAAGGGCGCCTTTGTCCTACATCAAAGTACAACAGAAATAACTAACAATGATAAGTTTGTTTTGTTGAGCACCTATTATGTGTGAGGGATGGTGCTAGGTATTTTCATGAATCATTTCTAAGCTTTGCAACCCCGCAAGGGAGGTGATATAATCCCTGTTTTATTGATAAGGAGACTGAAGTTCAAAAAGTCAAGAATCATGCCCAGGATCACAAGACCTAAAATAAAAGGCAAAGTGAGGATCTGAACATGAGTGGTGAGACTCCAAAATCTATGTTCTTTCCTTTGTGTTCTGTGACTCGAATTCACCATCAAGACCTGGAGCAAGAAAAGAAAGTGAAACATCATACATGATTTTCTCTATAAAAGAGAATAAGGAGAATGAAATACAGTTTAGAGTCTGCCACTACATATATGTTTTTTGCATAGAATATATGAAAGGCACAATCGTCTCTCAATTAATTGACATCATTGACAAAGGAGGTATTAAAGAACAGACAAAACTTTTGCAGAAAATTTGAGCTTTTCTTTAGAGTTCTAACACTTAAAAATGCTAATGCCCTTAGTAAAGTCCTCCTAAAATGTATATACTTCTCTGTTCTAGCATAGGGTAGAAACCTCACACGTGGGCGCAGCCCTCAGGAACACACAGACTGGTTTGGGATACAGACCTGTAAACAATTCATTTGTAAGAAGGTGTAAACTAAGTCCTGTGGGAGCTGAGAGGAGGAATTAACTTTGCCTGGCAGATAACATAAGTTAAAAAAAAATCACAACTTTAATGTAGTCCCTGGCAATAAAACATTTAAAATATTCAGTTTTTATTTTCCAGCTGAAAAGTAGGCACCTGTCAAAAGTCACTGCAAAACAGTGACCACTATAAGTGAGCGATGCCTACAGTGCTTCAGTGGGAGCTGTGTGGTCCTGTAATGATTCATCTTTTGGATTCCTGGAGGTGTATGGAATGTGGGCTCTCTTCCTCTAAAAAAATAAGAAGCTGATTTGCTAGGCTTCATATGCTTTTTAAAAAATATATATATGTACATTTTTTTTTTTTTTTTGGCCATGTGCATGTGGGATCTTAGTTCTCCAACCAGGGATTGAACCCACACTCCTACAGTGGAAGCGCTGAGTCTTAACCACTGGACCACCGGGGAAGTCCCTGCTAGGCTTTGTACGGACTTGATATTTTTCTGTCATGTATGTATGTCTTCCTGGATCTTTATAAAAACATTGTGAGTAAAATTATTATTGTTCTTCCTTTGCTGTGGAAAAATGAGGCCCAAGGTAGCACAGCGGGCTAGTATCCAAGTGAGAACTGGAATTCAGGACTCTTGACGATGGGTACAGTCTCTTTCTAGGGTAGGATGCTGTCTCCTATATAACTTGTTCTGGTTTAAATGTCTGCGTATTCTTTCCTGCACCTACTCAAAGTAGGATGCAATTTCTGTACTTGCATTTGTACACCACGGTGCATCTCAAGTTTAGGTTAGCATTCTACTGGCACTCCCGAAGACCTTCTCATTCATTCATTCATGCAATTAAATAGTTTTGAGCATCTACTCCATGCCAGGCAGTAGATAGTTTCGAGACACTGTGAAGAGTACTCTGCCCTCAAAAAACTAAAACAGCAACAAGAACAAACAGCTTATATTTCAAGAGGAATTCCAGACACATACAACTAAATGTGTATAAAAGGCAGGCTGTGGTAAAAGTCAGCTGTATCAGAGAAGCAAAGCAAAATATTAAAGAAGCACAAGGGAGAGATTGATTCTGACGGGTGAGGCAACAAGATGATGAGGGAATATCTCGAAACACGTCCTGGAGGACATGACATTTCAGTTAGACCTTCACAACTGAGCACTATATTTTGTATTGTTCTGGATTAGTCAGCTATTGCTATGATAATGTGGTAAAACAAACAACCCCCAAATATCAGTGGCTTATAATAGCAAATGTGTATTTCTTGCTTATGGGTCCCTGGGGAAGGTCCTTATAGGTCTGTGGGTTCCTGGGGAGGCTCTGCCTTGAGCTACAGTTGGGGTTCAGGTAGCTCCATGTGTCTCTCCTTTTGGGACCCAGGCTGAAGGAGCAACAGCTACCTGTTGAAGGCATCCTCTTCTAATGGTGTAGGGCAGCGGCACAAGAGAGGATACCCAGTTCTTAATGGGAGAAACATGCGATGCCTCTTTAGTCTCTGCTTGGAACTGGAACACTGTCAACCGTCACTTCTACCCACATCCCATTATTCAAAGCAAGTCATGAGGCTAAGATCAAGGTCAACAAATGGAATAGGGAATATACTTTAGTCCCAGGGAAGTCAGGGAAACGGCAATGAGGGAATGAAGTGTTGTAAATAATTAATGCAACCTACCCCATGTTCTTACTGTTTCTTGGGCTTTATCTACTCAATGTGAATGTATGGTCCTTGTAGGGGAATAAAGCCCTTCTTTCTACTGAGCTCTCCTCCATTCCCCGGGGAATGCTGGCTGTGTGGGAAGAGGGATGAGGAAGGCAGAGTAGGACAGTAGCATTTTGTGACACCACAGTGACTCTCACCTGCACGATAGCTACCCCAACAAGGAGGAGCTTTGTTCATCTCTTTCACTGTGGGCCCTCCAGTGCCTGGCACGGAGAGGGTGCTTGAAAAATGATTGTTAGATGAATGAATCAATGAAAAACAAAACTTCCATGTTTACTGCTTTGATCACCCATATCCTAGACTGTGGTTCCATTTTATTGATGGCTGGTACATATAAGGCCTCAGTCAATAAATACTGATATATTTATATGACATAATACTCTGCAGTCATTGAAAGTGATGTGGTAGAAGAATATTTAATGACTCTCTGTTTGGGTAAAATATGTCTCCTACATGTTTGAGTGATTTTATTTTCTTTTTTTGCTCAGTTTTACTTTTCTAAAGTTTCTATAGTAAGCATACATTTATTTTACATAAAATATAGAGTTATTTTAAAAATAAGGTTAACATACAGCATCACGTTTTAACAACATATTCTAATTTTAGATGCAGTCTGGAAGAGCACTATGCCTTGGGATGTAGTATTTGTACTTTTTTTTTAAGAGAGAGAGAGAGAGAGGGAGAGGGAGAGTACTTGGGAGATGAGATAGGGGAAGGCGGTGGAGGGCAGCACGAGTGGTACCTTCACGCTTTTTTTTTTTTTTTTTTTTTTTATTGCGGTACGCGGGCCTCTCACTGTTGTGGCGTCTCCCGTTGCGGAGCACAGGCTCCGGACGCGCAGGCTCAGCGGCCATGGCTCACGGGCCCAGCCGCTCCGAGGCATGTGGGATCCTCCGGGACTGGGGCATGAACGCATGCCCCCTGCATCGGCAGGCGGACTCCCAACCACTGCGCCACCAGGGAAGCCCCTAGCATTTGTACTTTTGCCCTCTATGGCTAGATGCTTTGAAAAGTGGGTCCAAGGATAGGAGTCAGTGAATTGAGCTTTGACCTGAGTGTGTGTTCATATAGAAGGAATGTAAAAATTAGCCCCAAAATGAAAGTCACTTTAGGCTTTTTAAAAAACATTTAGCAGTTGGCTGTTTGCTATCGTACTGATACAACTTGGGAGTGGGGAGGCCTGGGCTGGGCTCTCCCACCAACCAGTTGCTGGACAATTGGACAAATCACCCAACTGTTTGAAACAAACTAAATTTTCCCAGAGGGAGAATGAAGTTGATTCCTGCCATGCATTAGTTTAGGCAGGAATAGACCTAATAGTTTAGGTACCAATGGACCCTGATTTAATGATGATGTTTTCATGAAGTAACAGAGTAGAAAAAGCTATAAATTTTACTCTTAAACAGATAGGACTGCCTTCTCTCTAAATTAAAAACAGTATGTTCATGTTGAGGATTAGTATTACTCATTCATCACGAATTAAATGCCGTATTAGTTGGAATAATGCTAGCTACTATAACAAATACACTCCAAATGTGCAATGACTGAAACAGAACCTAAATTTATTCCTCATTCATGCAGTAGTCCAAAGTATTTCTTGTATTTCTTGTCAACAGGCAACTCTCTTCCATGGAGTAATTCAGGGATGCAAACGTCTTCCATTTTGTGTCTTTGCTCTCCTCTAGAGCGTTGTTATCTGCATCTGTTGGTAGAAGGGAAAAGAGAGTAAGGATGAGGACATCACTCATTTATTATAAACCTTGTCCAGAAATAGCACCTGTCACTTCTGTTCACATCCCACTGTACAACTGAGTCACGTGGCTGTACCTAATTATAGGTGAGGCTGGGAAATGCAGAGAGTTCTGTGTCCAGGAAGAAGAGGAAGGAAATTGAGGAAAACAATTTGCAGTCTCTCCCACAAAAGCCTAGTGTATGGCAGGCTCAGTGCTAGTCACTAAGGATGCTAAGATGAGTAAAACACTTTGCCTGCCCTAGAGGAGGTCCTCGTCTAGTGGGCGAGACTACGCTATATTGACAGATAATTATAGTGTCAGGTAGAATGTGCTATCACAAAGCAATAAAGGTGAGCCAGTGAGAACATTGTGCATGTGTATGGGGAGTAACTAACTCTGTCTGTAACGAAGGGAGGTCATGAAAAGCCCGGATTATGTCAGTTCCATGAATGTTTATTGAGCAGCTACTAAGAGCCAGGCACCTATTCTGTGCAGGTTGCTGGAGATACAGATATAATTCTAGCCCTCAGGGGAGATGGATATATAAGCAGACAAATTCAAATGGATAACTGCTCAAATAACTGAGAAATGGGAGAAGTATAATGTGCATGCTATTTGGGTTAAATGCTCTGGATTTGAGTCAGGCATACTTAGGTTTGAATTCCATCTTTAACATTGTTAAAGTCACTGTGTGACTCTGGGCAAGTTTTCCAACCTCTCTGAGCCTTTGTTCTCATTTTAAAACAAAATAACAACTCCTGGTATGACAGTATATGGTCTCAGGAGCCAGAACACTTCTTCTATGTAGTAACTTTGGGATCTTGGGGAATTCATCAAACCATTCTGGGCTTTAGTATCCTCATCTTCAAAATGGGGTTGTTAATAGTACCAAATACAGGTGGTAGGTATATGTGAATTCAGAGAACAATTGTTCTCTGAACCATGCCTGGTACATAAAAGTTGCTCAGTAAATGTTAGGTCTCATCACTACTACCTTACAGTTTGATATGGACATTAAATGAGATAATGTCTGTGCCTGGCAAACATTCAATCAATGGTAACAATTATTATTATAAAGTGAGAAGCTGAAGGTAAGATGATCACAGTGTCCTAAAAAGAAGCTCCTGAGAAACCAGATAGAACAGAATGACTGAGGCAAAGATCCCGGACGCACAAGTTTATTCTTCACCCATCCTAAGACAGATGAAGCAACGAAGCCTTGTGGTGCTTGGAAGGATAGTGCTTCCAGTTTCAGGTCGAAGGCTGTTAATTTCCTTATTTGCTTCCTCTGCCTCTTCCATTGGTGAGGGCTTTGAGAATATGCCGTAAACTTTAGATGAAGGCAGGCAGACATAAATTGTTTTCTCTAAGAATACAGGAGGAAGGTCTCCCTAAACACAGCATTCATTGGTTAGAGTTTCCAGAACCTTCCAAAATTCTGTCTCCTTTTACAGCATCCTGCAAGTCCAAAGTAATGAAATAAAGGCATGGTAATAGGTAAACACAATTACAGCACCCAGATAGCTCCTTGGCAGGCAGCGGGTGTTTGAGAGCATTGGCTGTGGTCTCATTTTCCACAATCAAGCCCAGCCCTGCTGTGATCACTATAGTATTATGACCTATGGGGCAAAGATGGTACCATACGTGATATTTCATTTTTGGGTAGCTGGGGGTAGTAATGAACCAGTTGCAGTCAAGTGAATTAATCTCCCCAGCTATTCAAAAACGAAACTTCATGTACAGCAATTTGTTCTTCATTGCTTTCCCCCCGACTGTAGCCTTTTCAAATGACTCTTCCTACAGAAAAATGGAAAGAAAGAAAAAGAAAACTCAATAAAAAAAAAATTTTAACCTTGGCTAAATGTTGATATCTTTTCTGATCGTCGATAATAACAGCAGATACATCCCATAGATATGCAGCTTAGAGTTCACGTTGTGGTTCTATTAGCCTCATACTGGCTGATTATGAATCTTAAAAGATGGAATAAATATGCAAAGAGCTGCTATAGCATAGATTCCAGAGCCAATTTCATACCATTTAAATTATCAATAGGTATTTATCCAAACTTCAAGGAGCACCCTAATCAGTCTCACTCAGGAGAACTACCCAATTATTGTGCATTTAAAGAAATAGAAGTTAATGATTAAAAACACATTATTGAAAATGAAAGGCTCTGGCATAGGTAGGTATAGACATATAACACAGCTGTTAATCCTCCATAAATTTGTTTTTAATAACACTGATGTTTTGGTTGCATATAATAACTATTTCATTAAATCTAAATTAAATGCATGGTTAGGCATATTTAAAACATGTAAATGTAATGTATTGCGAGCGTATTCCATTTTATGTTTCCACACAGTTCTAATAATTTTCCAAATTCAAATTGACTAGGTGTAGGGAAGTACCTGGTCATTTATATGATATCTTCTTTCTGATATCATTAAGGGCTCCAGAAGTCTAATACCCCTGAGTTCTAAACACATCACTAGTCAGTGTGTGGGAAAGACAATGTGTTTATCTACTGGAAAGAAATGATTATGGACCCAAACGAAAGGGGAAAAAATACTTTTAAATAATAGTAAAATATGCGTTTTGCTTTTTTTAAAAAAATAAAACAAAGAATCGAATACTAGAAAAGGCTATCTTGGAATAACAATCAAGAGTGTGTTGTGCATGACTTTTCCTTTATGGAGAGCAGGAGACATTAATATATTTGCCTATGGCTTGTGCATTACTACTCCCAGCTATGCAGAAATGGAACATGATTTACAGCAACACATTCTTTGTTGCTGTTCCAACATACCTATTGTCTTCCCTGCATCCTGTCTGGCTGGCTGAGGAGAGAGGATGGTGCTGGACCACACTCAATCATTGTGGGTGTCTACAAATAGAGTAGGTGTATGTGAACTGGGATTTTTCAGCTTTGTATACCGAGTGAGCCAATCAGAGCACAGAAAGAACAATAGCTGAAGGTTTTACTGCTCTTTAAGTTTCCCCACTGATTCCCATTGCAACTGATTATATCACAGAAGTTATATAAAAATCACATTAAATGCCAACTAAATCAAGACTTTTCATATCTTTTTTTCAAAGCAATGAAATTCAGGACAAACACTATACTATGCATGAAGATCACCACCTAGAGATCTAAACCCTTCATTCCAGATGTCGTATTTGAAAATGGAACTAGAGAAAAGTGTAGTTTATTCATTTTGTTATTTTCTGTGGTGCTTGCACTGCCGTTTCGAAAGCCCACCATAGGAGAGCTCAATTAAGAGGCTTCATAATTTTCACCAGTTAACTTTGATTAAATAGGCTGTCTTGGAAGGGCATTCAGTAAATTTAGGCTATAAATTACGTGTAGTGAGTTTTCAACTCTGAAATTCTGGAATATTAGTTGCTTGGACAGGCCATTTCTTTCAGAAAGATTGTACTTTACCAGCTGATATGGAACGGTTGTACTTCATTTTATCAGAGCAAGAACAGAGACAAAAAGTTCCTTCTACTGGTTGGAACAACAGGTATGTGGAAAAAAAAGATGTTATGCTCTCTACTGCCAACTGTATTAATAACGTGTGAGATCAGAGGTTCCCTTTAACCAAATTCTTTTAACTTATGTTAGCTAGCTTTCCAGGTCACGATAATTGCCAAAAATTAGAAAAATAATGACTAAATGAACAGGTTCTGCCTGACATGCTACTCCTTAGACAAGAACAAGATTCTCTACAAATAAGCAAGCTCTCTCCCACTGAGCAAATGGGAGAACCAAGCCTGTTTCAGCTATGGTCAGTAAACTGAGGAGTTGAACACGTATGAGGGGATTGCTGTCAATTAGCTGATCACATCACTTCTTCTTTCATATTTTTAAGGGAGAGGCTGAAAATTCAATAAAATTTGCAAATTCTATAGAGTATAGTGATGATCAGTTTTAGTTTCCTGCTGTATGACCTCAGGCAAGTTACACAGTCCTCTGAACCTCAGTTTTCCTTAACTGTGAAATGGGTATAATAACAGCACTCACCTCATTGAGTTGTTCTGTAGATTCAATGAAACAGTGCACTTAAGACACTTATATAGGGCCTGACATATGTAATACTCAATAATTGTTAGGGCTTAATATTATTAACATTATTCTTGGGAGTATTTACATTGGTTTTTTTTTTGTTTGTTTTGTGGTACGCCATCCTCTCACTGCTGTGGCCTCTCCCGTTGCGGAGCACAGGCTCCAGACGCGCAGGCTCAGCAGCCATGGCTCACGGGCCCAGCCGCTCCGCAGCATGTGGGATCTTCCCAGACCAGGGCACGAACCCACATCCCCTGCATCGGCAGGCGGACTCTCAACCACTGTGCCACCAGGGAAGCCCTACATTGTTTAAAACATGTCTGTTTAATAAAAACAGCTTATAAGTTCTCCTTTTGACTTTTTAAAACTTTATCATCAATTAATTAATTCCATCCAAACATCAATTTTGTAAGATGGGTGTAGAATTATTTTATCCTCCTCGGTTGCCAAGAAGGGTTAGATAAAGAGGAATTAAGTGGCTTGCCTAGGACAGCGCTAATGTAAGTCCTAGAGTCTATATTTTTGACTCATTTACTTCCATCACATGACTGGGGGTGGGTGAGGAAGGCCCAGAACCCCCAGAATGCAAAATGTTTTCTCTACAGTGCAGAACTGTTTGCAGATTCCAGTAAAGGGGTTATAAAGAGTGTGGTGAGGGGGGACGTCTGTAGACCAGCAGAAGTGGCAGCCTTTACATATGGATAGCCAACTTTTCCTTGCAAGAAAAAAAAATAGTGTCAGCAGCATTCACACTTCTGAATATATTAGGTTTGTAAATCCAGGGTGCAAATTGTTTGTAGAATCTCAAAGCCCTTATAATATTGTCATTCGTAATCAGCTCACTATGAAAACAGGTCTTCCAGAGGGCACCCAGATGATTTGAACTTGCAATCTGTAATAGATTTGAATATTCAGAAAGGTCAGCGGTCAGAGCACAGGAGACAGTTTTGGTCAATAAACAGGTTTAGTGAGACAAAATCTTTTTGTCTACATGGGAATAGCTTGGAGAAATTGGTTCTCAAGGGGAAATCAAAAGATTAAATTCAGCTGCATTGCCAATTTATTTGCAGGCCTAACAAGTGTGTGATGGAAATCTTTGGAGGGGGGAGGTGCCCGCCCCATGAGAAGCCCCTGTTGACAGTGCCAGAGGGGGCTTGCAGGCAGCTGTCCTGACTGCCACTGAGACTGAGCTTGATAGAGGCCTACTGGGTGGGGAGAGAGAAAAGGCATCCCAGGACCAGGCCGAAGCTATCCTGGATGAAGCCAGCCCACAGGAGGGCAAAATATCTGGGTGGCCTTGTTTTACACTGTTCCAACCCCTGCTATCCTCTCCCTGACCCTTAAAATTGCTTTCTCTGAATTGTTTTGGCATGAAGCCTTGGCCAACAAGCCATTACCAACCTCCCTCTGTGAAGACCCACAGGAGAAATTTCTCTCTGGTCTCAGTACTAGGAAGACTTGGTTTCTCCTGAGTGCCTGGTTTACTTTAAGGATTCTATGAATCATATAATTCTATGTTTCTTACACTGTATTTTAGGGGTCTTCTAGTCTGCTCCAGGAGCTGCTATGAAGTTGGAGGAGGAGGAGAGGGAATGGGCTCTGAGGCCTGGATTCCAGCTTCTACCCAGAGCAGCTCTGCATTTATCTGTTTTCTGCATTTGTGATTTTATTTGAAGAAGGGACTTAGGAGCCCACATAAAGGTTTGAAAACCACTGACCTCATGTTAATGCTTCTTGTGGCACTTGGAATGAATTCTAACCCAGCGCCTGAGGGATCTGCGCTTGCCCATCTCTTTGCCTCATCATGTATAGTCACTAGTTCGGCTTTATCTACACTGATCTTCTTTCAGTCCCTTTCCAACTTCATGGCTGCTAATTGGAATCCTCCTTTCTCAACCCTTTGCCTGACTCTCTTCGCTATGGAATCAGTTGTGTTTATGTTCAGCTACATAAAATAGTGAAACTCAAAGAACAGCGGGTTAGACAAGAAATATATCTCTCTTACGTAGAAGACAGGGATAGGGAGTCTAGGGTTCATCTCCAGAGTGTCATCTAGATTCCCCTGTTTCTTCTCTGCTATCCTCAGTACATGCCTTTCATCTTCAAGACCACGTCATGGTCCAAAATGGCCACCGGAGCTTCAGCCATCATAGGCCATTAGTAGGAGGAAGTGGGGGACCACAAAAGGATGCTTCTCCCAGCTAAGGCACTGTCTTGAAGCCATTTCCAGAAGCCCACCTGGAATTTCAATTTACATTTTTTGGCCAGAACTTAGTCATATGATCATCTTCAGCTTCAAGGGAGGCTGGAAAATGTAATATTTTATTGGGACACCAATACGCCTAGCTAAAGATTAAAGCTCTATTATTAAGAAAGAATAGAAACCAGGGGGCGACTCAGGGAGAACTCAGGTTAAATTTCACTTTCCCCAATCTAAAGTTTGATCTTCCCTAATACTTGCTCTCTTAGAACACTATTGTTCCTTTATAAAATTTTCATAATTTATAACTATATATCTAACTGTTAAAATTTGTCTATGTAACTGGATGGCAAGATCTCCAAGGGGAAAATTTGAGTCTCTTTTTATCCTGTACTCTATAATCAATGTCCAACAAAATGCCTTTCATCTAATATGTGAAATAAGTACTTATCATATAAGAGAATGAATGAATGAATGAATGATATTTCCCTGATTGTATTGGTTGCTAGAAAGTTCAGAGCCAAATTTGTGGTTTAACTTCAATAAATAGAGGGCATTTAGGGCACTAAGTTCACTCTAGGATCTCACTTTTTACCCCTAATTTCTCTTTACTTTAATTTCCTAACTTCTTTAGTAAATTTGCTTACATTGTACAGATATTTTAGAGGCTTATCTTAATCCATTTGGAAATTAAGGGCAGGGCATAGCTAAATGAACACAGTAAAGGACAGATAAAATTTAAGTGTTCAACAGGACTGCTGTAAACAAAAGTTTTAAGTGTGGAAAAAAATCCAACAACAATAAAGATAATAGACATCTCTTTCAGCATACTGTTTGATGGTCCCAGTTATGGGATGCATTAATGTTAGTAAAGAATAATTAACTAACCATAAAACAGGATGTTGTTTGAAAGTCACTGCTGTGCAGCTGGAGTTCAGTTAAGATCACACTTAGGAAGCTAAGGATGATTAACCTTTGCCTAGGTTATAAAATGGCCCATTTGAGAACTGTTGCCACTGGATATATTACCTGGATATCGGTTGGATTATTGAGTGAGAGGTTTTACATGCTGTTTAGTATGATGATATATCTCTGGTTACAAACTGTTTATGACAAGTGAGAAAGCCAATAAAAGATAAATGAAGATTTAAATAGATTTTTTTTCTTTACATGAGTGAGGTTAATTTATGCATATATAACTCAATACCTGTATATTTAAAAGAGATGCTAGTTTATTATTTGTTAAAGAATGAAGAGAGACAGCTGTTGAATATGTAAGTAAAATTGTAATGCTGACATTGGAGCTCCTGTTTAAAGGGGATTTTCAGTTCACTGAGATTTTTCATTGGAATTTTTATTTGGTGCAAACTTTGCCAACTGAACCTTAGTTTAATTTGGCAATGTTACAGATCAAGAGAGAAGTCACTCTCATGAACTTGCAATAAATTAAATTGCAAATACACTGTGTTTCCTTACAACTTTTCTTTGATTTGTCATCAAGTGCACATCCTGGGGCAATCATTTTTCTTTAGATTTTTTTTTTTCTTACTTAAAAGTAAGTTGTATTTACTGTCTTTAAATTATTTTGATGACATAGGCCTAAAAGTCTTTGTGGACAGGGACTTCATCTCTTAAGCTTCTTTTGCATTTTCACTAGTGCTTAGCACATGTTAGGTACGTGGTAGGGGCCTGACAAATTCTTAGAGTTTAAATGACTCCCCTTCCTTCCTTCCTTCCTCCTTCTCCTCCTCCCTCTTTCCCACCCTTCCTCCCTCTCTGCCTTCCTTCAACAAGCATTAATTGAGTAGCTACTACCTTCTGGGCTCCTTGCAGAGAATTAAAATACAAAGATGAGTGAGACGTGCATGTCCTGGCTTAGGTTACATAAGGGTTGAGGCGCTGATATGTCATGATACAGATGACCTAAACTGAAGCTTTAGCCACCCAGTATGTGTATCATGGAATCACCTTGTGAAGATAAAATAAGGGAGTCAATGAGAAGACACTTTGCTAGCATGGATGCTACAGAGGTAGCTGGGTAAAGCAATATAGGGAAAATGGTCTGTAAACTATAAAATGCTGAGCAAATATATCATTATCATAAATTATGTACATGTCAATCTCCACCACCACCAAATTATGAGCAAGGACTTTTATTCATTTCTGCATCTTCAGCACATTATAAGCATACATAATAAGCACTCAATAAATGTGTGTTTGAGTAAAATATTGAAGCTTTACTTTTTAGTATTATAATCAACACCAGTACTACTTAACTTGAATCTTGTTGTTTTGTCTTGTTAGGATACTGATGTAAGACATCCCGAATTATCCTCCACTTGTGAGGGCTCTGACTACCCTGGGGTGCCCAGTGGAGCCACGTGTATGGGTTGAACCTGAGCTCCTTTGCCCTTCACTTGAACCCTAGGTCAGAGGTCGAGAAAAGAGGCTACAATAAAACACAACAAAGCAGCCAAGCAGACAAACACAACTGCAATAAAATCCACTAGTGGCTGAGTAGATTTGGTCAGCGCCAACGAAGACTGTTAGCCCACATGATTCCGTGATTCCACCTTATTCAAATTTCTGAGTTAGAACTTTCCATATAATGTCAAGCTCAGTGGTATTTATGTGGAAAATGGAGCTATAAAAGGAAAGACTTCCTTTGTTTTGAATTCCTCAAAGGCCCACAGCTCTTCATGAGGCTCCTCTTTGTGTCACTTGTAGATTAGTTTTTACTCATATGAACTGTGGACAGGCACAGTAGTAAATGCTTTACACACATAATCTTTTACTCCTGTGCAAAAACCTGTAAGGTTGGTATTATCATCACCATTTTACAGATGAAGAAACTGAAGCTTAGAAAGGCTTGCTCAGGGTTATAATGCACTTAAGCCATTTAGCTGCTGTTGAAATTTCTGGCTTTAAAACCTGGATTCTTTCATTATTATTTTAATACATGCTTTTTCAATTTTGTTTTCTTGTTTTAATATTTCAAAAAGCTTTTTTAAAAGTCCATCCCAACTTTTATTTTGAAAATTACCAAACATACAAAAAGATTTCAAGGTATAGTATAGTGAACATCCATCTCTCCTCCAAGTAGATGAAGCATTTGTTAATATTTTGCCAATTTGCTTTCTTTCTCTTTACACACACACACACACACACACACACACACACACACACACACAATTTATTTTCCCGAACCATTTCAATATAAGTTGTGGAGATAATGATGACACTTCCTCCCTGAATATTTCAGCATGCATCTCCCAAGAGGAAGGACATTCTTTCATGTAACTCACAATAACAATACCATCATCCTAGCTAAAAAAACAATTTTTAAGTGACAGTCTTTCCAAAATATCATCTAATAGTCAGTCTGTATTAAAATCTTTCCAATTGACCCTAAAATGTCTTTTATGGCCGTAAGACATGTGTTTGTAACTATTACACTGTGTTCTCCCTTAAATTTGAGCCTCTGAGAGCTTCTGAGGAAACAAGGTCAAAGCCACACCATGGCCAGTTGGAGTGATTACAGATTCCTATCTCTGGTTTCACGACTCTTAGTCCAAAGGCTTTCTTTTTTCCTTTCTCGTTGTTCTTCTCTTCCTCCTCCTCCCTCTTCATTTCTTTTTGGCTTTATTGTACTTAATTTTTGTTTTTGTTTGCGGTACGCGGGCCTCTCACTGTTGTGGCCTCTCCCGTTGCGGAGCACAGGCTCCGGACGCGCAGGCTCAGCGGCCATGGCTCACGGGCCCAGCCCCTCCGCGGCATGTGGGATCTTCCCGGACCGGGTCACAAACCCGTGTCCCCTGCATCGGCAGGCGGACTCTCAACTGCTGCGCCACCAGGGACACCCTAATGTACTTAATTTTTGATAGCATCTAAAATATCAAGTAATACTTATTCATGAAATGCTACTTGAGTTACTTTTTATGCCTGCATTTAAAAAATATTATTTTCATTATAAAAGTCATACATTCTAATTGAAGAGAATTTAGAAAACTTGTAAAGTAGAAAGAACTATTTTAAAAATCTATTATATTCTCTACATCCATATCTAATCACTCATGCATTTTTTCAGAGTTTTTCTATGCACAGAATGCTTTAAAAACAATTATGATTAAAATGCACATACAGTTTTGCACTCTCCTTTTTTCCCCACAAAAACTTTGTAGCAGACATATTTATACCATAGTGGTTAAGAATGTGGGTTTGAGTCAACCTGTAGGGGTCCAAATCCTGATTCTGCCACCTACTAGCTGTGTGACCCTGGGTAACTCATCACCCAAATGGGAATACATTTGGGAGTGAGGGAGAAACTGTGCATAATTAATCCAAGACATCAGGCACAAAGTGAGACTGTCCCAGAATGTACGGTCACCCCACGGCAAGTTGCCCAACACTTAAAGTTTCCTCACCTAACAAAAGATTATTGTGACACCCAACCTAGTAGTAGGGCAGGAATAAAAATGCAGACATTAAGAATGGACTTTAGGACCTGAGGGTGGAGAAGGGGAGGCTGGGAGGTAGTGAGAGTGTAGCATTGCCATATATACACTACCAACTCTAAAATAGATAGCTAGTGGGAAGCTGCTGCATAGCACAGGGAGATCAGCTCGGTGCTTTGCGACCACCTAGAGGGGTGGGATAGGGAGGGTGGGAGGGAGGCGCAAGAGGGAGGGGATATGGGGATATCCGTATACGTATAGCTGATTCACTTTGTTCTACAGCAGAAACTAACGCAACATTGTAAAGCAATAATACTCCAATAAAGATGTATTTAAAAAAAAAGATTATTGTGACAACCAAATGAAATAATGGAAAAAGCACACATAGCTTAGTGGGTATGCAATAAGTGTTGGCTTTTATTATGGTCTTTATAACATCATTTTTATGGTGGCATGGTATTCCACTAGAACACACATCATAGTTCATGTAACATTTAGGGGCATCCTTTTGCAGTGTTCTGGTACTTCTCCCTCTACTCCTCTTGTGATGTCCCTACTCATCATAGGGTTGGCCTTGGCTTTGCCCCCTTTCACAGAGTACAAATTCTGAGGCTTTGAAGCCATACATTTAGAAAATAATGGCGTGGACAGACAAGTCTGCTCTCTTTATCCCTATGCTTATAACAGTTTCTACCTATTGAGTCTTACAATAATGACAGTTGCCCCAAAGAAAACTCCACAGCAAAGAGGATCAACATGAATAACTCCTTTCAGAGAGAACCACAGAATGACTGCTCTGTACAAGTCCTCATAAGTACAGCAAAAGCATAATAGGGTAAGAGACAGATTGGTCTTCAGGGTAACCCAGTAATCTTCTCCTTCCCCTAAATAAAACAATTCTAGAACTCCAGAGAATGGAGTCTACGTTCACCACCCAGACCTCTGAGATTAACCTTTTATATTCCTCACTAACCACCCAAAAACTCCCACAAAAGCGATGCTCATGATCTGTTGCTGGATCCCTCCCCACTGTGGGAGTTGGCAGTAAGACTCGTCTCCCTTTGGTTAAGGATGTGTTGTTTGAGTACTACACACACACACACACACACACACAATCTATAGACACACAGTGTTTTTAAAAAAATCTTTCTTTCCACAAAATATAAGATCCTAGAGGGCAGAGACTGCGTCAGAGTCATCCTTTTATCTCCATTGCAGGAGACAAGCCACGACAGTGAATATCGTCAATAAATATCTGTCAAATAATGAACGCATTGGTGAAGAAAGGAAGGAAAGGAGGTCTGCCTGAGGATGGACAACTTTACTAGGATCCTTTAGCTGGTTATAATCGTGTTGATGATGACCATGATGCTTTTAATCAGAGAATATTGTTTTGAAAACAAAACAGGATTCAGTGTCCTCTCTTCCCATTGGGATAAACTGTGTTCTCCAGTTGCCGTTCCAAACACAGGACATGATGCATAACCAATACTAACACATGCCATCTGAAGCTTTAACAAGACAGTCCTCCTTCAGATTTATAACAGTCTATGTTTAAAAACCTGACAAAACCAAAATGTGTTCTCCATAAATTATAGTGGCACCATTCCTGCTGCCGAAGTGAAGGTTGTGTCAGCATTTCCATTATCCTGTGGATCGCTGTGTTTCAGGCTTTTAGTTCTTGGCTATAAAAAATGCACCTCGGGTTTAAAACTGGCAAGGAGAACCTCAGCCTTGGAACAAACTTGCTTCACGAAATTTTGAGAGCAAAACCTATTTGTTTATTTCCCCCTTTGTCAATGACTTTAGTGAGGAGAAAACATCTATGAATTTCATTTCCAATTTCATCCTTTAAAAAAAAAAAGCTGAATAGTTTCAGATCTTTACTGAGCAATGGTAAAGCCTTGCTTTGGAGTTAGGGGAAGAAAAATGTTTGTAAGCCTTATTTTTATATATATATAAATTTATTTATTTATTAATTTATTTTTGGCTGTGTTGGGCCTTCATTGCTGCGTGTGGGCTTCCTCTAGTTGCGGCGAGCGGGGGCTGCTCTTCATTGCGGTGCGCGGGCTTCTCATTGCAGTGGCTTCTCTTGTTGCGGAGCACGGGCTCTAGGCGTGCAGGCTTCAGTAGTTGTGGCACGCAGGCTCAGTAGTTGTGGCTCACGGGCTCTAGAGCGCAGACTCAGTAGTTGTGGTGCATGGGTTTAATTGTTCCGCAGCATGTGGGATCTTCCCAGACCAGGGCTCGAACCCGTGTTCCCTGCATTGGCAGGCGGATTCTCAACCACTGCGCCATCAGGGGCGCCTCTGTAAGCCTTATTTATGAAGAAAGATATTGTTCTGAAATGAGCTGCCTGCCTTCCTCCTCCCCATTCCGATTTCATTAAGAAGGGTTAACAGTGGTTTTACTTTGACATGGGCAAATCAGATGGCTACGGTTGGTGGTGAAATCTGATTATCTGATTAGGTTAATAACTTCTCAACAACAGACCTTATTCTGTAGCTATTTGTTAGATATAATTTCCCACTGGCTTCCTGGAGAAATCATTTAGTATAACTGTTCATACACTTAATTAAATTTCTTTAGTTTTATTTAAGCATGTATTTATTTGTGGTCTCTTGGGCAAGTACCATTTTTCAATATGGTTCTTGATAGTGTTATCAAAATGCCGATTTTTAGAAAGGGAGCTGCAACTATTAGTACAACGAAACATTTAAATGGCTTTAAGTTTCTGTTGCTCACCCATATGAACTACAGCTTTCCCTAACATCAGAAGTTACTTATCTCAAGTTTTATTGATTCTTTTTGAATTTTATACATGGATGCATATATATACTTCTACCTTAATTATATTGTTTGGCGTTTCTCAATAAGCCCCTGTGCTTACTGAGGGCAGGGCAGGAAGGGACGTAACTCATCCCAAGCAGTCAGGGAGGGCTTCCCAGAGGAGGCAATGCCTGAGGAGAGCACCAATGCAAGGGTAGGCATTAGCTAGGCTTGGAAGAGAAAAATGCATTTTAAGTGAATAAGACAGGAGATACTCTTAAATAAAAGGTCAAAAAATGTCACAAAGTAATTTATTTTCTAGGCTTAAGCAACATACGGTTTTGAGGTGGGAAGGGATATGCAAATTAATGGTTTATTACAGAGCCACTAGAATGAATACTTTTTTAAACAAAAATCAGGACTTCTGTGCTGTGAGATCATTACAGAAGCAACAGTAGCAGGTGGCCTGGCCATGCAGGGGCTCTTCACTCTCAGCAGAGAATGTTGCTGCCACTCAAAGTCACCAGGGGCTGGAAGAGGTCCCACTGAGACCCACAGCATCTAACAACACACATGCTCAGAACAGGGAAATGTGCATTTTCAGGAGAGGGAGAGACAAACCTTTTGTTTAGCTAATTGGCATGACAGAGTGCGGGATACACGTGCTCCTGGAAGAAAGGTGTCAGGTGTCTGGGGCTCAAAATCCTCAGTACAGGTGATCAGAGGAAGGTCTCAGAAGCAGCTATTTTTATTGAGAGACTTAATGTTATTTTTTGCATTGAAAAAAGTAATGGAAATTGTGCTAACTTGGAAGAAGGTTGCTAGAAGGTTTAAAAGGAACTATGTATATAATATATATAACAATAATTATTATTAAAAGCAAGGTCTCAAGGTGATTAAGCTGTTCAGATCAGGTTAACTATAATGTTCTCAGCACCACCTTCCAAAGTATAACTGGGGAATGATTTCTCATGCCAAGATCTGGAGAACTGATTAATAAGGAATAGCGGGTAATCACCACCTGGGGAGAGAGTGGGAACTGAAGCAACAGATGTAAAAAGTTTAGCAGGTGCCCTGCAGAAGGGAGGAGAGTCAGTGGGTCAATGTTCTATCTGCACGGGGCCGGGTAAGGGCTGAGGGCCCCAGGCTGTCTCTGCCACCCCCCCACCCACCCCCACCCACCCCCACCCACCCCCGCCGCCAGGAGAGGTGAGAAGGCCTGAGAACGGAAGACAGCTGCTTTCACTTGCTCTCAGGTCTCACTGTCCCAGAGTGGCCAAGCCCACCCTTGAAATAATCAGCTGCTAGGGCCCCAGCGGCAGCAGGAGAGAGGCCTCCTGGCCCCATCTGTGAAAAGCCGTGCCACGACCTGACCACTAGGAGGCAGAATCACATTATCGAACCCATTCGCCGGCCCTCCCAGGCGTCTGAGCAACCTTAAAAGAGAATCTGCTGTGTCCAGGAGTAACCCACCACCCTGGCTCATCAGGATAAAGAAAAAAGAGTTTGTTTCTGAATTCTGGCTCTGCCACTTATCATCCGTGGGACCCTGGGGAAGTCACAAACCTCTGCTAGCCTCGGTTACCTCATCTGTAAAATGGGGGCAGCAGTATCTGCCCCTCAGGTTTGTTGTGAGGATTCGAGATGATGTCTGGCACATAATAGGTCCTTGGTAAATAATAGCTATCGTGATGTGTGAAATGGCCACCCTTCAATGTCCTTAAAAGTCCCTGGATCTTCCCCGTGCACACACTGGTTGGGCAGATAAAATCCAGTTTGGGCAACTCAAGGGTAACAGAGTTAGAAACTTGAACCCTTGTTAGAAGCCCCCAGCTGCTCCCTTTGGAACACACTGAAAGAGATGGAGGGAAGAAGCAGAGGGCTCAGCGTGCCAACCATCCTGGCAGGACCCTGCCTGAAGAGTAACGACCCCCACTTTGGAAACCAGAAGAGTATGTCCTTAATCCTCTTGCTGGGAGAAGCACGAGCATTGTGTCCAGAGGAGAATTCGAGAGACCTGGATTCTCCAGAGTCTGTGAATAATCGAGGGTCTCTCAGGAGTGGGGGAGGGGAGTGGGGAGAAGGTCGATGAGAAAGTGTGGGTGTAGGTGGGCATTTAGCTGCTTCACCCACTGAGGGCAGCCCCTGGGTGTCCACCCTGGCAGCTGCTACTTGGCTGTCTCGCAAGTGTTAGAGCCAAGGTGCCCACAGATGACTTCCGTTTGACCTGTGTTTCCAGACTCCCTTACTGCTAGGGCTCCAGAAGGGGACTCGGAAGACAGCCTCTGCCTCACTTTGCCTTTCACCACTGTGACTCAATCTTACTGACACAACCTAATCCACAACCCCAAAACCCCAACCGTAAAGAAGTGGGAAATGTAGTGTTTCACATTCTGGTGTGTGAAGGACAGGAGGCCTCCCAGAAGGAGAGTGGGGTGGAAAACGAGTGAGCCAGCCGACCCCATCCACCACAGGGGCCAACATTTATGAAATCCAGAGATTTCACAGAAAAATCCAGATTTTCAGCTTTTCTTGAAAACTTAGAGGACCTGATAGCCATGGGCCCTCACACTTGCATTCCCAGCCTGCTGACACTGTTTGGCTGCCCCATTAGGCAGGCATTGTTCTCCTGTTCTCCACCAGCCCTACCTGCTTGGCCCCTGAAGGCAGTGGAATTTGTAACCCCCCCCTTAGAGACCGGACCGCCACTCTGAAGATTGCTTGGTTTGACCTCTCACCTTACAGATGAAGAAAGTGAGGCCCAGGTGAAGGTATTTTACTCTGAGTCCCATGGCTCATAGGCGGCAGAGGGGACCCCGGAGCTCACCCCTCCCACCCCCGAATCCCTGGTGCCTCCTGTTTTCGCCACGCTGTTTTGCCTTTGACGAGATGTTGCATAGACCCTGGCTCGTGTAGGGAGGCTGAGAGCAGCATCTAAGGGATCTACCTTCCCTGTCAAGCTTGGCGGAACAAACATTTGGGACGGCCACACCATATCCAACGGGTGGTCCTGAGTTTTCAAACAACGGTTAAATCATGTCCTTCATTTTCTGTTTTAAAAGGCAGGAAAGAGTGTAACATATTCCCGACGAAACGATTAACATTTAATAAAAGTTTTAATGCCATCGGGAAAATTAGGCTCACCAGAATGGCTCATTCCCTGAGGGTTGCAGATCTCCAAGGTCTGACTAAAATTGCTCATATCTGGAGAGCACCTTTAACTTATCCAAAGCATTTTCACGTGTGGCAGTGCACCGTGATCTTGTTTTATTTTTTATTTTAGAGTTTAAGTCATGTAATTCTCCTTCAAATGAAATCTTATTTGAAAACACAGTAAGTGAAAGAGATCAAAGTACAGTGTTCTGGGTGAAGCCGGGCTGGGGGACTTTGGATCCTACCTGCGCACTCCCTCTCCTCCCGCCCACAAATACCCACCCCAGAGGCGTTGCCACCCGGCCAGGCCAGGGCTTCTCAACCACTGCTCTCTCTCATCAGTCACAGAATCACCAGGGATGTTGGGTAAAATGCAGATTCCCCAGCCTCTTACTGACCAGCTAACTCAGAATCTCTGAGCTGAGGCCAGGGAATCTGCATTTTAACAAGCCCTACAAGGTGATTTTTTAATGCTCACTGAAGCTTGAGCTAGGTTCTAGGGAACACAGTTTGTAAACTCACTAATTCTCTTTATATTAGTTCCATGACAGGTCGAGCAGGAGTTGTCCTGATTTTACAATTAACACTAGACTTGCCCAAGTTTGCACCCGAGCCCCATGTTCTTCCATCATCAGCTCATCCTGTGTGTATGGACAGAGCTGGGGTGAACACCTATGGTCCACAGTCTACTGAAGGTGGTAACCCCCATGATGCCACCAAGTTGTCCCCAGCCTTTCCCCTGTCCTTCTCAGGGAAAGGGTGGTGTGTCACAATGGCTAGGGCATGTCAGTCAGACGGCCCTGGATTTGGCTTCAGACCCTTCTGTGTACCAGTCGTGAGCCTTGATTTTAAGGACTAGAGAGTATAGATGTAAATGACCCTGCGCAGTGAGTAACACCGAGTGCTTGATTGAATGGGAGCTGTTATTACTATTATTCTTAAAGATGGCCTCCTGCCAAAAAGGGGCCCATTTAGGCCATCACCCTCCCGCATCTCTCTGAGTCAGAGCCTGGGTAAACAGATTAGTTTGTCCTCAGTAACATAAAGGCTCCGCAGGACACCCGGGGTCCCACGTGGCACCGCTAACCAGCACATTCCGGGTCCGGGAGCATAGATTTTTAGGAGAAAGGGCCATCTCCGTGAACCAAAGGAGGATTAGTTCTCCTCTGTGGCTTGGACCTCTGCCCTCCCCCGGGAGATCTTTGTTTTGTAGATGGCTCGCAGCATCCCTCGCAGTATCTTTGCCGAGGAGTCTCTGCCACCGTTGAAATGGATTCTCCGAGGGAAGGGGCTCTTGGGATTCCCGAGGCTTCTCCGGGGCCCCAGGCGGCAAAGTCAAAGGGGCCCAGGCTTCACGTCGCCTTTCTACTCCCCCTAATCCCCTCTGAGAAGGTGGCCTAGGAGAGCCCCTGCCCCGCGGTCCCTAACAGGATCATAACTGTGAAAGGTGCCGCCTTCTACCTGGGGGCAGCCGTCCAAGTGGGTTCGCCAGAGCCTCTTACAGCCACATCCCTGCTCTCTCAGAACCGTTCAGAAACCTTTCCGGTGAATGCATGTCCCTGTTTGGGAGCCTTGCAAGGGAGTAAGTCTGCGTCCCATGAGGTAACCCAGAGGGCAGGTGTCTGCTTCCAAGAAGGCGCCTAAGATAGGGAATCTCAGAGAGTGGGCCACTCCCAGAGTTAAGAGACATGACCCTGGGCCAGCGGGAACCTGGAAGAACAGCTACCTCCTGGGGAAGGAAGGCCATCTGGCTATGAGTCAGGGAGGACTTGACAGGAAGGAGGCGAAGAATAAAGCAGGACCCTGAGCACCCCCTTGTCCACTGTGAGGGAGTGGGGTCAGGGGCGTCCCTTTAGTAGGAAGCTGACCAGGTACTTCCTCACTCCCTGTCTGGAGGGGTATCACCCATCACCTCTCCATCAACTCTCTGGTCCCCCACCCCACCTGTACCCTCATCAAATCTCCCATACACCCCGTTCTCATAGCGCATGCTACCTTCCCTTTCCTTGAGAACTCAGCCCACCCACTGAGCTCAGCCTCTGGGCTCTGGGGTGACCCCACCCAGAGAGGTGAAGCCCTCTCTTCTCCCTGCTCCTAGCCTGGTATTCTTCCAAGTTATAACCTGTTTACATTGTTTTGGAACTCTTTTTGTGTGTGTCTATTGATCACTCTAGACTGAACTTATAATTGTCTGTTATTTTGTTATTCCCAGTGTCTACCACAGAGCCTGGCACACAGTAGGAGCTTAATAAATATTTGTTGTATTGATTGAATTAATGGATGGAAACAAGCAACTCAGTATATACTTACTGAGCATCCCTAAGCCTGTGCCAAGTGCAGGGAGTGTATTCAGAAGTGAATAGAACCTACATGTCCCTGCTGCCATGAACACCCCCAAGCACAGACAGCACAGAAATAAAAGCATAGATGTGAACCGGGCTAGGTGCTATGAAGGGAAGCAAAGGGAGGTTATGAGAGGCAAGAACAGGGGGTTTAGGAAAACCATCAGGAGGACCTGAAGGACCAGGTGTGGGAGGTGGGAAAAGATGCAGAGGGAAGGGCACGTGAGGGGGCCTGAGAAGGCAAGAGCTGGCCTCCTGGAGGAGCTAAAAGCGGACAGAGGTAGCATGAGCAAGACAAAGAGGGGCGGGCTTCCCTGGTGGCGCAGTGGTTGAGAGTCCGCCACCCGATGCAGGGGACACGGGTTCGTGCCCTGGTCCGGGAAGATCCCACATGCCATGGAGCGGCTGTGCCCGTGAGCCATGGCCTCTGAGCCTGTGTGTCCAGAGCCTGTGCTCCGCAACGGGAGAGGCCACAACAGTGAGAGGCCCGCGTACAGGAAAAAAAAAAAAGAGAAAGAGGGGCAATGGAAGGGCCAGAAAGAGCCAGATCATCAGGGCCTTTTAGAGGACTTTGCCCAGAACTGTTGTGGTTGACACCTGTTACCCTGGTATAGTTATTAATAGCACCCTCTTTAACCCTCAGAAGTTCCCAGTTTGAATGATAAACTGTAAGGTCACCCTGCCCATAGACCACATGAAGAGGTTTATGTATATCCTGAGCCTCATGGAAAATTAATGAAGAGTTTTGAGAGGGTAAAT
Source organism: Stenella coeruleoalba (assembly GCF_951394435.1). Classification (NCBI taxonomy): domain Eukaryota; kingdom Metazoa; phylum Chordata; class Mammalia; order Artiodactyla; family Delphinidae; genus Stenella; species Stenella coeruleoalba. The sequence continues at coordinate 53,608,893 of NC_137169.1, forward strand.
GACATAATATTTATCAAATAAATGAATGAATGAGGACTGGAAAAACTTTCATAATGGAAAAAAAAACACACAAAAAACCCAAGCAAATGGAAGATAAACTAAAACAAAAATCTGAGAAGGAGGAGAGGAAGTTCATAGCTGGGAGAGGCTAGACCTGAGGAAAGATCCTGGATGTCTTGGCTTGTTGGCTGGTGTGTTGGGGGCATGTGGCCAGATGCTGTCTTGAAATAAAGAACTAAACAAATTCTAGAAAAGGCTAAAATAAGGCATTCTAAAATGGAACAGGAAGTGGGAACAATTGGGCCTCACTTTTTATTTGGCTTTGTGGGTCGAAGCTAGGCTTCAGATCAACCTAATTTTTGGAAATCTGCTCTGGACTAGGTGCCGTGGGAAAGGGAAGCAAGTACAAACCTAAGACCTGATGAAATAAGTATGTAAGTGGAAATAATGTGTATAAACTATTATACAGATTATTATGTAATATAACATTACACATTATCATTTTGTAAAGGCATATATTATTACATATTATGTCCATAATAATTGTATGTAACATTATACATGTTATATAAATGGAAATAATGATATCAGTGTGTGAGAAAATGAAATAGAAGTAAGAGGTCTAAAGGAGAGATGGGAAAGCCAGCCACCCTGATGCCTGGGGTAGAGAGCGTGTGTGTAGTAGGTTAGAGAGAGGGTGGAGAGGCAGGAGAGCTATTTGATGGGATAAAGGCTGATCTTGAAGGAAGGCTGGGTGGGGAGGAGGGTGGAAAGATTCCAGAGGAGACCTGTGGTGTGATTAAAAGCTCTCAGACTGCAAAATACCATGGTTCCCATTTTACAGATGAGGAAACTTAGGCATTGGCATTGCTGTGCCTGTTCAGCCTTCCTTTCTTTCCCTCTCCTCCACCTGCCCTCCACCCCTGAATAGGATCCCCCAAGGTCTTGAGGGCAAAAGGCAGTGTGGAATTTCAGAATTTTCAAGAAGTGCAAGAGTTTGTGGAGGAGTTCACATATACGGTCAGGGGACGTTGAATTTTGTCATGTAAGTTTGTGTGAACATACTCCACTGTCCTTAAAACCAGCATTCTGACTTGGTGTTTACAAGTTACCCCACCCCCATTTTTTTACAAGCCTGGCAACCAAACCCTAACTAGGTTAAGTGACTTACTAGTTAGTAGCAACTCCAGGATTTGAATTCAAATCAGTCTGACCCCAGAACCTAAACTGGTTACTGCTTTTCTGCTGAACTCTGGTTAAAATGGTAATTTATTAGAGGTCCAACTAGTCCCAGTTATTTAGAATGATTATCTTTTCTTATAAACAAACCAAGATGCTTTTTGTTATTGGTGGTGGTGGTCACTCTGTATCATACTTGGAAAATCCAATCTTGAAAACCTATATCTGTGGAAACTCTTAGCTCTTTGAAATTAGACAGGCCTGGATTCAAATCCTGACTCACTAGTTCTATGATGTCTGGTAAGCCACTCAACCCCTTTGCTCCTCAGTCTTTGCATCTATAAAATGGGTACAATAATACCCCTTGCTAGATTATAGGTAGGCTTTGAGGTAATGAACGTAGCACACTTGGAATGTACCAGCATCCCCATAAATAACAGCCATTGCTATTATCAACAGGATCTAGATGGTTTTGGCAAAAAGTCACCCTGAATCCCTCCTCCCTTTTTGAAATGGCAAGTCTGCTCCACAGTCTGTTATTGTCACTCTTTGTGAGGCAGGCTGCAGAAGAGATGGCCGCCCACCCCCATCTCCTCTGTTATAGCATTCTCTCTCCTCTGGAACACAACCGGCCGCTTGAGCCAGAGGCAGGCAAGACCATCATCTTCCACGTTTGTCATCAGACTTGATGGATAGTATTCCCAAGTTAATGCCACAAATGCTGTTTGGAAATTACAAGTCGATGCTGCTGGTGGTCCAGCCAAAAAAAGAATTAATTTATAATCATGAATATAAATTTCATAGATAGCATTATTGTCATTCAGGGTTTGAGTTATGGTACATATGGGGAGTGGCTTGTAGAACAGAAAACTATGTCGCTATAACTCAGTGTAATTCCAATGACAATAGTTATATCTATCACTTTGTTATAAATCAGTCGATATCCTGTATTAAGTGAACAGGCCTCACCTCCCCAGCTGCACAGCGGGGATTGGCAGGGAGGCCTCAGGGCTTTGTTTAAGGTATTGCCGGCCATGCTGACTCACGCTGACAGGAAGGCAGAAAAGAGATGCTTCAGAAATTCTTGCATGAACTCCAAATGCTTTGGTCCACTGGGCAATGTGACCAGATCTATAAGCATTTTAAAAAGTGAGCAACGTACCCAAGGGTTTAAAGATATGCCTTTTGCTTGCATTTTGTCTAAAAGGACTCTGTTTTCAGAACTAGGAATTATTTACTAATTGCAGACAGGATTCTGATTGAAACAGCATCAATCCCAGAAGAGTCAGTGTGCATTTGAAGCCCTCTGTAAATGCCATGAATCAGGCAGTATATCTTTCCTGTTAATCTATGTTGGTTCCCTCCCGAAGGCAATTGACCCTGGGGAAAGGTAAAACAGGGAGAATCTGAGTACCACTGAGCTAGCATATAACTGGCTTTGAAAGTGCACTGCTGGGGAGAAGAATGCTGAAATATCACAGGGAGCAGTAGCTTGAGGAGAAAAGAAGATGGTTTGAAGTCAGTGGAAAGCAATTTTGCCAAGTGCAGAGTTATCTAGTTAACCTATTGTTCAGCATAATGAAAAAGCAGGGCTATTCTAGAGTGTGTTACAGTGTGTAGTTTGTCAATTACCCAATCAGGGGGCATTGTTCATTCAGCCAGGATTGAGGGCATTACCCATACTATTTTATTACTATCAAGCCTCAGCTTGGCATATTTTTATATAGACTATAGGGTGTTTAATAGCCATGCAAAACTAGGACTTTCTTCATCCTTCTGGGCTTAAGTCCATTGTCACTGGGCTCCATTAGTTTTTGTCCCTGCAATTAGAGTGTTACAATATGCAGTACTTAGACTTATAAATTGATGGGAAGGTAGGGGTTGTAAGAATTGTGGTGGCCCCTCAGTTTAAAAAAAGGTCAGAACAGGTGAACAGGGTATAAGGAAAACAGCTTCGGAGACTATGGTAGCTGCCTGACAAAAATCTAGAAGGCATCTTACAGTCTATGTAGAAAATCTGCATTTACACCGTTCTGTATATACCTTAAAATCTCCTGCATCCACAAGGCATCTCTGCATTTAATGAGAGTGGATTTGAAAAGCCTCTTAGGAAAAGCTGTGTTAAATCATGTTAGCACAAAAGCAACTTAAAATCATCCTTATTTTCAAATGTAATTTTAAAAATTTTATTTTTAATTTAGGAAGTTCTTATTAAGGTTGGTCAATCATCTCGTTTACAATATCACTCCAGAGCATACTTAACGTACAACTGTTGTTAATGACTGGGAGTCCTACAAACTGTTATCAATTTAGAAATGTATATATTTATATTCTGAATTCTTCTGTTTTGAAGAACGTAGTATAAATTTCCATAATAAAGCATTTCTCCTCTTGTGCCTGTGGTAGGCTGTTCAGTGGTGTCAAATACTTTCTGACTTTGATAAAAATGTACTGAGGGTCAAGATCATCTCCTAATAGTTCACACTTCTATTTAATAACCTGCTTCAGTGTCAAAAGACACCCCCATCCTATTGCAGTTCCGGGAAGAATTACGCAATGTCATCCCGTCTCGGGATGCTCATCTGCCACGTCCATGTTATTCCATATTCGGTCCATTCCAGAGAAAGGCTAAAGGAGACAGAGGGTACAGATCTTGTTAGGTGCAGCCTCTGACACTATCACTATCAATTGTCTTCTGCTGGGGCTGATCATCACCTCAATTATCTAGTGTCCAGCCTACCTGATAGGTTTTTGCAAACTATAACTCTTCTGTCGATGAGCATGGAATAATGACAGCCAGAGGCAAATGGACAGAATACAAAAAAGATAAACCCAGAAGTAAAATACATAAGTCTATCTCTGCATATAGACATACAATATGCTTTTGGTACCCAGTGATTCAACATAATATATAGCTAATGGTTTCTTTGCAGGCTTGTTGAGATTATGCTAAAATGTTACGTAAATTAGATAGAGCTGTTGGCTTAAATATTTTTCCCATTTTATCATTTCAGTGGAAATATGCTAAATATTTAAAAATATTGCGATATGCCAAATGAACGTACATACGTAGAATTTTCCTCAAATCACTGCATTTGGAATTTACAGTAAAAACAATTTTAAAGTTAAATAAGGACACTTTAAGGGAAGATATATTTTTCTAAATGATTCCAATCGAAATTCAATTTCAAATTGAAATCATGAATCAAGGAGGAAAGTAAAATACACTGGTAAAGTATGCCGGGGCATCATAGCAGTACATATTTTTAGCCGCACACAGCTCCACACAACATGAGAAAATAGGTTTTAGCACAATATTAATTGAAGTTTTGCCAGTGTGTTGTTCAGGAGGTTAATTTGAAAAGAATACATTAACAATATATTTATAGCATTTAAATAAATTAAAATTACACTTCACACATCAATAACGCAGCTGTTAAATAATATTTTTATTCTATGTAAATCCCATCCATTCATCTCAGTTGTATAATAAATGACCATAATTACGGAGCTTCATTGGGAGGAAGGTCATTGGTAATCCTGTAATTCCTCATTGGTGTAAAGAGAGAAAACAGAACTGTTTGTGATGAATGTATTCAACCTTTTGCATACTTTGGTACCTCGGACCATGCATTAAAATGCTGTCAGAAATTAAGTTCTTCACTTCCACAGCATTTTTAATGTGCTGTGTAGATTTTTTTTTTGCTCTAAAGCCTTCTTGAAGTGCTTCCTTGACTGTTTCTTTTTCCTTTTGGCTTCAGGTGTGGTGTGTGTGTGTGTGTGTGTGTGTGTGTGTGTGTGTGTGTGTGTTTGTGTGTGTGTGTATGTGTACACACATATATACTAAAGAACATGCCTACCAAATTCAGGCTGTCCTATGTCACATAAATCCAGTTGGGAAGTCTTTTCTGCAGAACTAAGTTCCTTAATTTTCAATGCTTCGTTTTACTTCTAAAGGGAAGCATGGTCTTCGTGTTCACCTCAAACTGCAGCATTCTAACCATGGACTCAAATTCTCAACCCCATTTCTAGATGAGCTCTTATCTCTGCAGATGTCTATTTTCAGGTCACCAGGGAAGGCATTTGGTAAATTTTTTTTCCCTTGAAGAATCGTTAGCTATAACTTGGAAGATTTTTAGTTTTAACCTGGTTTTTATTCTCCTTTTTTTTTTTTTTTTGCGGTACGCGGGCCTCTCACCGCTGCGGCCTCTCCAGTTGCATAGGCTCCGGACGCGCAGGCTCAGAGGCCATGGCTCACGGGCCCAGCCGCTCCGCGGCATGTGGGATCCTCCCGGACCGGGGCACGAACCCGTGTCCCCTGCATCGGCAGGTGGACTCTCAACCACTGCACCACCAGGGAAGCCCTCTCCTTTAATATAAGGATGAAACCTGTTTTTCCTGGAGGGACTAAAGGTATGTAGAAGTGAATGTGAATGTTAAAAGCAATGGACCAGTGACAAATAAATTACAGAGAAGGTAACAAATTAAGACATTAACAAAGATAGCTATGGTTTAAATTATCTGTATCCCCTGCTTCCTTCTAACCCTAGAGACTGGGGCATTTTCTGTCCTCTCCAGGAGCCGACAAGGCTTGGGTTTTGCATATGGAAATAAGAACAAATGACTGTTAATTCCTAATGAGAAAAATATCAAAGTGAGCAGGATTCCCTGTGTGTGCCATAAGGGCTTGTAATTGAAAGGTCTTCAGCAAAAAGGGTTTCAAGCAGAGGGAATTCCTTTTAATGAAGCTTGGATTTAGTCCCATTATTCTAATAAAGTGTAATCAATTGGTGCTGACAATCCGAAGGTCTAGTTCAACCTCTGATTAGATCTTGGTTGTTTTTAAGGCGATGGGCAGGAGGAAGGGAAACATGGTTAATAGGCTTTTGGGTCAGTGATCCACACTTCCTGAAGTGAGTTGGGAGTTTTGAAGGAGGGCAATTTGGAAACTGTCTTAGCATAAATCTAAAGCAAGTCTCTGGCTGTCCAGGGGGAGCTGGGCCTTCAGCATTCCCCAAGACATGCTTCGAGCTGATTCTACCCTTAATCCAATTTACTCAGCCGAATAAGTCCCACTGCTTCAGCCTGCCAACAAATTAAAATCCAGCTTCATAAAAACACCTTGAATTTGGAAGGTATTGGCTGGCCCACTAGACTTGAAACTTCATTTATTCTGGCTAACTTCTCAATTATCTTCCCAGCAGTGGAGATGTGTAAAAGTGCAAAAATCAATAGGCTTCTATTCCCATTCTATTGGAAAGGGAAAAATTAATGAGATAGGACACTCTCTTAATCAGAAATAAATGTTTTAATTCAGATAATGACATAGTTTTCCCTCGCTGAAGGATGACAAATGCTGGGCTGCGCCCCCGGCAGAAGCAGTTTCAATTTTATTGTAAATATAAAAGGTATTGATTGGTGAGATGTACAAACCCCATTGCTTACAAAAGCCATTCAGGGGGACTGGGAAAACTATTAAGCACTGGGTCAGAAATCAATAAACAACACTGAAATGTAGCAGAGGTCGCCCTAGGCTTTGTGGCATCTTTGAAAGCCGAGTGGCAGGAATAGTGACAGAAATGTCTCTTGTGGAGCAATGTTGGGGATGAAGAGGGTCAGATGTTTAATCTCTTCTGTGGTTTGACAGGTCCCAGGAACAGAACTAATGCAGTCTTTCATGGCTGTCTTTGATTTAAATACATGCTGATTCATCCCCTTGCTGACAAGTGTATTTATTGGCTTGGGGGGAGCCCACATGCATTGGCAGGGAAGAGATAGGGTATATTTTGGAGTCAGAGCCGTTGTGTTTATGCAAATCAGCCACACCTCTCTCTCCTCAGGGAAAAAACAAACACACACCAAAACTTCTTTTAAACACACTGATAGATTGGGATACAGTCTGCGAGACTGAACCTCATACTAGAGCAATTACAGGGCAGATGATAGAGCATGAAGTATTTTTTGTAACAGCTGACTATATGTAATATTTCTCCTTTGGGGTTTTTAATCTTAATACTTGCTTTAAATTCAAATGTAGTTTAGGCTTCCTTTTCTGAAGTCTTTTATCATGGGTTAATATATTCAACAGTCTCCAGAACACCCTCCTTTCACACCCGTTATTTGGGGGCAAAGAGGTTATAATTTATCATTATCTTCTTCCCTGCCCACAGCTCCCACACCCTCCCCTAACACAAAAGTAGCTTTAAAGCTAGAAGATTAACCCAGATTAGAGATCATCCTCGCGTTTTGAATGCAATTGACTTGAATCTTTAAATAACATCAAGGTAGTCATTGAACTAAAACACACATTTTATTGCTGAAAATTCTAGCCAAGAAATACCCAGAGTGGAGAAAAATTATATAAGGGAAGAGATTCCACGCATGTAGGTGGAATCCAATTTTTCTAATAAGACATTGATTTGAAAGGTTTAAAGCTGAGTATTGAAACTTTTAACAACATCATTTCAGAAGCAGAGACAAAGCCTTGCCTCCCCCAAAATGCCCAAGCAGCGCCTTCTGTTACTGGAGACTCTGCTCCCCTCTTGACACGAGTATGATTATGAGATTGGTGAGGGTCAGGCTGCCCATCAGTAGGTGAAGTGTTCAGCTGCTGAGGATTTGAGTTTCATCTCACCACAGATATTATGTCAGTTTCATGTCATTTTCATCCAGGAGAATGATTTGAGAGCGCTCCTTGTCCCGTGTTATTGCGGTCACTTGACCTCAGATGTAACTTCTGTCGAATACCATCATTTTAACAAAGTTGAGGAGTTGCACATCCCTAGCCAGAGCTGACCTTTCCAGCCTGCCGCTCCCCAATCGGTTCTGATGGCAGATTTTACTGCCCCTCCATTCCCAACAAATGAGTGTTAAGGCCTCAATGAATTGGTTCACATTGAAAGTTATAGTTTTTCATTGCCATGAGCATTTTTAAAATTGGATACCCTCCTCCCCTCTTTGTATTTGGCCTGTGGTACTGGTATTTTTCTTTTTTCATTTGGATGCTCAAACATAGAAAACTACTTTCTGCTTAAAAACAATATTCTGCCCCCCTCCCCTACAACAGCAATTCTACATTTGTCACCTAAAACAGAGATGACACACCTTGAGCTCTTGTCTGGATGCAGATTCCCTATTCCCTCAGTTCCTTGCCTTCCTGTACCTTGTCTCATGTCCTTTTAGCATTTTTAACTTATCCTTAAATGTATCTTCTAAATATTCTTCTAGATATATCTTCTAAAGGAATATCTTCTTCTTTACGAGAAGAAGAAAAAAAATTGGGTCACCATGATTTTTAAAACCTCTCAAATTAGAACACATGTCCTCATTTCTGGGTCCCTGGGCCAGCCTTAATGAACTCACAGACTCACTGTAAAATGGAATTATTCCATAGGGTGTAGCCCTATTTGATAGAAGTTGCTGGCCTGAGAGAGTTTAGGGAACTTATCCCAGTTTAAACAGCATGTATGAAAAACAGAAAGGGGACCAGAACCTTTGCTTTCCAAGTTACTTCCCCTTTGCTGACTGTTATGGCCACACCGACACCAGTGCCATCTGTGCCTGAAGCTGAAGGGCTTTCTCACTCTCACCACACCGGGTTAGCATATTAGGAGCACCTGGCCCGGTGCCTGGCATCTAGAACAGGGTCGGCAAACTTTGTCTGTGAAGGACCAGATAGTAGATATTTTAGGCTTTGTGGACTACATATGTTCTCTGTCATGCATTATTCTGTGTGTGTGTGTGTGGGTGTGTGTGTGTGTGTGTGTGTGTGTGTGTGTGTGTACAACCCTTTAAATATGTTAAACCCATTCTTAGCTTCCAGGCTGTACAAAAACAGGCTGCAGACTGATTTGGCCCGTGGGCCATAGTTTTCTGACTGATTCCTGAACTAGAAGATGCCTAATATATGTTAGTTGATTCTAAGATGAGTGTGGGAGGGTAACTGTCCACTTCAGAATCAAATAAGATGGTATCAGTGAAACTGCTTGACTATACCATAAGTGCTTGATAAATGTTAGCAGGTATTGCCTCCTGGGAGTTTAACCTAATTGTGGAGTGAAAGCATGGGCCAATGAACCACTGGTCCCATATTTGAAATATATACTACCTGGACAACAGTGTTGCCTAAATCATAATTTCTTGTTTTCTCAATGTGAACCACATGGAATTCTATTAGACAATTTTTGACATACAGAAGTAGCAGATTCTATGTTTCAACCTAATATCATGGTCTTCCCAGCCCACCCAAACAGGTTTATATGTGAATCTCAGGTTAAGAATCTCTGCTTTGAATCAGGGAATATTATTGATAGTTTTCTCACCCTGAGAAGTGGCATGAAGAAGCCAAGTACATTTCCCTGCGTCATGGGGTTAGCTAATATTGGGACTGAGGGCCTTGTCACTTATTCACCTTCTGCATCACAAAGGTAGAGTTTGGTGGTGCCCCAGGGCCACTCCTGCATCCTCCCAGCCCCACCCCATGCTGACTTCCCAGCTCCAGCATCGATATCTTGTTGTTAGTATGTATCTACAGTGAACTTGGATGCTGAGCTATAGAGGCAGGAGCCTGGGAATGGAAATGGAGTTTTGGTTTTTGGTTTTTGTTTTTTGCGGTACACGGGCCTCTCACTGTTGTGGCCTTTCCCGCTGCGGAGCACAGGCTCCGGACGCGCAGGCCCAGCGGCCATGGCTCACGGACCCAGCCGCTCCGCGGCACGCGGGATCCTCCCGGACCGGGGCACGAACCAGCGTCTCCTGCATTGGCAGGCGGACTCTCAACCACTGCGCCACCAGGGAAGCCCTGGAAATGGAGTTTTTGACGTGTGGAAATTGGGGCAGAGTCTGAGCACAGGGTCTTTGCACATAGCAGCCCTATAGTCAGTTTAATGATTTGACTTCCTGATCTCCATAACATGCAGGAGGCCTCAGGCTGGTCCCAACAGCTGATTGAGCCTGTTCTCACTCCCAGATTGTGCCAATGGGATAGGTGTCCCAATCTCTAAGGTTTAAAGTATCATTCCTCTAAGACTTCGGGAAGGTTTTCCAGAGTCTACCATTTGGGAAAACTCAAAAATTCTTTCAAGAGCCATCTTTCAATGAATGTTTATTAGGTGCCTAATCCATATTAGTGTTTCACCAGAGTTAGAGATACAGAAAACAAGCAGGTGGTTACCAGGGGCGTGGGGGGAGGAGAAAAATAGGTGGGAGAGTTTAATAGGTACAAACTTCCAGTTACAAAATAAATGAGTCATGGGCAGGAAATGTACAATGTGGAGAATATAGTCAGTAACTATGTAATATCTTTGCATAGTGATGGATAGTAACTAGACTTATCGTGGTGATCATTTTGTGATGCATAAGAAATATGGAATCAGGGGACTTCCCTGGTGGCTCAGTGGATAAGACTCTGCGCTCCCAATGCAGGGGGCCTGGGTTCTATTCCTGGTCAGGGAACTAGATGCCACATGCATGCCACAACGAAGGAGTCTGCCTGCCACAACTAAGACATGGAGTAACCAAATAAACAAAGAAAGAAAGAAATGTGGAATCACTCTACTGTGCACCAGGAACTAACATAGTATTGTAGGTCAATTATACTTCAAACAAACAAACTCATAGAAAAAGAGATTTGATTTGTGGTTACCAGAGGTGAGGGGTGTGAGGGAGCCGCACACAGGTGAGGTGGGCCTGTGCCTGGGTGTTTGGGGAGCAGCAAGGAGACTGGAGTGTCTGGAGCACAGTGAGTGAGGGGTTCCTTGGAGGGGTCTCAGAGGTCTGATCGTGCAGAGTCTCACAGGTGATTTTCTCTGAAGGTGTTTCCTTTGAGTACTGCTGGGTCATCAGTTCCTAGCTGGGCTCTTTGGCACTTAGATTCTCAATAATTGTGTAAAGACAAAGCATGCTGGGGCCATTATAATGGCTGTGGAAAGGTGTGAATAACTTCGACTTGATAGTAGGAGGTGCTCCATGAGATAGCATTTATAATCTTTATGTTTTCTATCTTGATGAAAAATTGTAGAAATAGGATAAGTAGACCCAGGGTTTTCCTTTCACGGTTTGCATAGTGAATCCCGTTTTCTTCTGACAGCTGTTGCCCTTTTCATAATTAAACTGTTTCCTCTTTGGGTTTGGGGGCTTCTTCTTTTGCATCTAATGATCTGCTGTATTTTGGGTGGGCACCCTAACTGTTACAGTTCTAGACTGGGTTCAGGGCCAGCCTCCTCTGTGATGTCTGAGCTCACTCCTCCCCCCCTCAGGTGAGTTTGCATTATAATCTGCACCACACAACCTGGCACTCAGTTGACAGCTGCCAGACCTTTCTCTGGTGGTGTCATGGGTCTCGCTGTCCCCTCTCCTCAGTGAAGCTGTGAGCTCTCTGGGGGCAGGGACAATGCCTTGGGCTTGCACATTCCAGGAACAAACTGATGTGGCTTTCTGTAAGTACTGCCAATTGATTTGATAAAGAGATTGAGAGAGTGTCTGTGTATGTATGAGAGAGTATATGTACTGGGGAAGGACAGTTGAGAATAGTCCCCTCTGGAACCAATAATATAGAATAAACTGTCAAATTACCTTCCACTTCCTCAGAAGTCACTGTGTCCCAAGTGTCTGACCCACCTTGCTGTGTGGAGAGCCCTGCCTGAGATGGCATTTGCTCCTTCGCGGAGGCAGTGTGGTAGGATAGAAAGTGCGCTGCTTTGGATTCAGAAACTTGGGCTCGAATTCCAGCTCCCTGACCACCTAGCTGTTCTATCTCGAGCAAATTACTTAACTTCCCTGAGCCTCTGTTTCTTCATCTGTAAAATGGGCATGGTACTCACCTCTAAGGGCCACTGCAAAAATGGAAAGACAATGTATATGTGTCAGTGCCTGGGATATTGTAGGTACTTAACAAATCATACGATTGCTATCAGCACAATGAGAAACAGAAACCATACCATTGGATATTATTTTTGCTCCTTCACAATTTATCTTCCTGAGAAGATAGCTTAGGAATTAGTGTTAGACATCTAGAAATTTCTTTAAGTAGATTTCTGGAAGCCAGTTGGGAAGGGTGGGATGAAGAATTTGAAGCAGAAGGATTGGTCTGGGTAAAGTGCAATTTAAGGAAATTTGGTAGATTAGGATTACTACTAGCATTTGATCAAGGTCAGGGGTAAGGCTGGAGGAGGGGGCAGTGACTGCATGCTGAAGGGCCTCCAGGTCCCTGCTAAGAAGAGATTCTAACCAGCAGGCAATGGGGACAGAAGGATTCTGAGAACCTATATATGATATGGACTGTTATTAAAATGGGGGAGGACTTGTACAAAAGCAACAACATTTAGTATTCCTGTTTTTTGATATAAAGTTATGTTTTAAATTTCATGGAATCATAAAAAAGAATGCTAGAGAGGGAAACTAACTACTACGGAAACTAACACCAGTAGTTTCTGATGAGGAAACTGAGGCCCAAGAAATTCCCCTTGCCCAAGGTAAATTCACAGCCCAAGGACACGACAGAAAGCTTTACAGTTGCTCTTTATTATGTACTTGTTCTGTTTCAGACATTGTGCCGGGCCCTGCGTCTACACAACCCTTCACACTTACAACAATCTGCACAAAAGAGATCACATCACTCATTATATAGATGAGGAAACCCAGGTGCAGAAACTGCAAGAGCACACAGCTATTTAAGTGGTGATTCAAATTCACTTTTACCTGGATCCAAAGTCTGAGCTCTTCGCGGCATCCCACATGGCAACAGAGCTGAGAAGAGGACCTAGAGCCAGGGCGCCTTCCTCCCAGCCACCTTTGGCACCTGTCAAGCTTCTCTCAAGTCCATGTCTAATTTAAGCCAGGCCAGCACTGAATTGGTTACCTCATGTTGATCCACAAAGAATTGTTTCTCTAGTTTTCACCTTTTGAGGGGATGTAGATGTTGCAAGTTTCTACTAACGAATAGTTCTGTGCAGAATGCATTGTTTGTGCAGAGATTTTATCAGCATATTTTTTATTTCATCACAGAGTGTCCTCATGATGAGGAAGCCTGGGAGAAATTGCTCCCTGGTCCCAGGTCAGAATTAAACACTTAGTTTTACTAAGTGTTTGACCCGTGAGCATGTTGTCTCATGGATGCTGTAAATTGTACGGCCGATCAGGGTTCCCTTTTGTGTTGGTTGTTTGAACACTCAGATTCAAATGCAAACCCCATGCAGAGTGAGGATGCAGGGCTTACAGTCTGCATTGCTGTGTTATATAGTCTCTTTCCTGGCTCGGTTTCAGGTTCCAATCCTACTTCTTTTTTCTCATCTATTTATGATTTATTTTTCCCTGACCTAATTTATGTAATCCAAGAAGAAACCTTGACTTGTTTTCACAATGAGATGATGTAAAAATGACTAAATAAACAGAAATTTTAACTCCATGTTGAATCTCCAAACCTTCTTGTAAAACCTGGTAGCAGACTTTACCTGCATGATATTCCTCCCAGTCCTGGCATAAGGAGGAAGAAGCTTAGAAGTTATAAACTCCTTACACAGAGCAATCACCCTGGGAACACTGCAGGACCCAGGTGGGGACATGCAGGAGATGGAACGGTTCCCTGCTGTCCTGTCCAAATGAACTAGGATGCTGGATCATCCTACCTAATTAAGGAGTACTTGAAAGCAAGGCCTTTTTCTTGATTTACAAACCCTCCTCATCATCATTTATAGTGCAATGATATGTGAAGACCGGGAGAAGAGACACTTAAGGGAAGATGGGTATTTCCTTAGATGACATTGGTCGGGGCAAGTGTCACCTTCACACAAGCACCTCCACTCAGATGGCTTAAGAGTTTGGCAGCAGCGGACGGAACACGCTGTACCTATTGACAAGGCACTGAGCTATTATCCATATTGATACAGGAATTCAAGGACGGGACATAGATCAGGTGAGCCCACAACATCAACACTTGCTAAAAGACGGTCCTGCTGGTGGTTTCCATGCATAGGAGACTAGGGAAATGCAATTTCATTCATCCATTCATTTATGTATTCATTCATCCACTCGTTCATTCACTTGATAAACTCTGCTAATTGAGTTCTTTGCTGGACTCTGAAGATACATGAATGAGCAAAATAGACGTGGTCGCTGCTCTCGTGCAAGCTGTTTTGGGTAGATACAGGGAGGTGGCTATCTGAAAGAAAAAAATTCCAGAACCATAAAATAGGAAAATATTGTCTTGGTTTTTAAAAAGAGGAAAGGTAAAAATTTTGAAATCCAGTTGAGCTATCTTCCATTGGCTTAAAGATTTTTTTTTTTTTTTTTGAGAGAGAGAGAGAGAGACTTTCTCCATAGGGTAGACAAATCATCAGTGGCATCTTAGTGAGAAAGAAACAAACTTTTCCCACATAGGTCTCATGCTACCTGGCTGAGTGGGATAAAAAAGAAGAGGGTCAGCCTTCTCCTAGCTCTTAATGCCACTTCCAGATCATCGAAGTGTCATTCTCTCATCAATATTTAAAGTCTTGGTAGTCAGTCTCTACCACCCCTGGCAGCACACCTCCAGAATTCACTGACTTTATAGAAATACCTGCCACTGGTCACCTAGTTTCAACCCATCCCTTCCATCCTCCTCGACGAAGCCAGTCCCAAAGATCAACTGTCATAACTATTAATATCATTATTCCCGAACCAACTTGACCTATTTGATCCCCCTCTACACCGTATATCAGTACATGTGCCATATATGGGCAAAACCATACCCAGAGACACTGACGCACCTCTGCTCTCCTTCAAGGGGGCTCCTATTTCTGATCACAACCTCCTTACCTGTTGGGGTGGGTTGAATGGTGGCCCCCCCAAAAGATGTGTCCACTCAAAAGTGTGAATGCAAGTTTATTTAGGTAGAGTCTTTGCAGATGCAATTAATTTAAGGATCTTGAGATGCGATCATCCTGGATTAACGGGGTGTACCCTAAATCAAATGACAAGTATCCCTAATAAGAGAAAGGTGGAGGGAGATTTGGGACACACAGAGGACAATGCCATGTGAAGGCAGGTAGAGTCTGGGGTTATGCAGCCACAAGCCAAGGAATGCCTGGAGCCACCAGAAGGTAGAAGAGGGAAGCGTTCACCCCTAGGGCCTTTGGAAGGAGCACGTCTCTGCCAGTACCTTGATTTCAGACTTCTGGCCTCCAGGACTGTGAGAGGATAAATTTCTATTTGTTTTAAGCCACCAGATTTGTAGTAATTTGTTAAGGCAGCCCCAGGAAAGGAGCACTCCTGTCATTTCCCCCACTTCTCCTAAACCTCACTTAAACCAGAGTCTTCCAACCTCCTTCCTTACACATTTCTGTCTGTTGGCTTTGCTCCCATCCCCACCCAGCCCTCGCCATCCAGCCTAGACACCTAACCTTGCCCACACTCCAGATTCTCATTCCTGCTCAGACAGGTGTCAACCCCAAACCCAGGTCACCAGCCCTCCTTGTCTCTCTCTGTTCTTGCCATCCTGCTGGAGTGCCAAAGAACCATGGAGATTTGACACCTCAAAGTTCATATTGTCAAAATTCAACTTGTTTTCCAGGATTAAGAACTTTTCTCCTTCATCTGTTCCAGTCAGAAGCTCTCGGATTTAATCTTATATGAGAAGACTTAGCCTACCTGGTGCAAGTTCTAGAACATTCCCCGAACCCCACATCAAAATAGCTCTCATGTTTTGCTTTATTCTCAGCAGAGTTTTCTCTCAGTTGAAAAGAACCATTTGCTTGACGCTGATGGCCCATTTACTCACTATTTTGTGTGTCTCCTTCCTTTCCTATAGAATTTCTCAGGTGAGCAATTTATGCCAACTAACTCTATTTTTATCTTTACCCATAGCTTCCAAAACCCTCTACAATCTGGCTTTTTTCTTTCCTGATAGCTCTCTCTGATTTGTGGCTGAAGAAAATTTACATTTTTTTAATCCTGGTTAAAAAAAAAACTTTTCAGGTAATACTGTTGCTTTTTCTTTTCTTTTCTTTTTTTTTTTTGCGGTATGCGGGCCTCTCTCTGTTGTGGCCTCTCCTGTTGCGGAGCACAGGCTCCAGACGCGCAGGCTCAGTGGCCATGGCTCACAGGCCTAGCCGCTCTGCGGCACGTGGGATCCTCCCTGACCGGGGCACGAACCCGTGTCCCCTGCATCGGGAGGTGGACTCTCAACCACTGCGCCACCAGGGAAGCCCCTGTTGCTCTTCTTGACTCTCCGTCAGTGACTTAAGCGATATTGCACTCTTCTGAATCGCCTTTCTTCTCTCCTGCCTCTCTGACTATTCCCTTATTTGTTGGCTCCTCCTTCTTCTCATGTTTCCAAGGTTGTATCATCACCCTTCTCCTTGTCTATCTTAATACAATTCCTCAGAAAGCCACATTTTATGATTGCAATGATTACATCATTACTTTTCATTCCTAAATGTCAATCCTGTTCTTACCTCACACCCAGCCCTGGTCCATGTCATTGCCACCTGGATATTTTTTAAATGAATGTCTCACCTCTAAACCAAACCAACTTCTCCATCTAATTTCCTCATCTCAGACAAGTTCCATCACCCAGACTTTTCTCCGTCTTCTCCTTCGCCCTTGGGTTTACTCAGGTACTAAGTCCTGCCAACATTTCCAATACAGTCTTGCTCATGTAATGTCCCTCTTTCTCTTTTTTTTTATTGAGGTATAACTGACATACAACATTATATTGGTCTCAGATGTACAAAATAATGATTCAATATTTGTATATATTGCAAAGTGATAACCCCAATTAGTCTAGTTAACATCTGTCACCATACATAGTCACAGAATTATTTTTTCTTGTGCCGAGAACTTTTAAGATCTCATCAACTTACAAGTAAGCAATACAGTATTATTAACTATAGTCATCATGCTGTACATTACATCTCCATGATTTTTTTTCCCATGACTTTTTTTTTTTTTTTTTTTTTTTTTGCGGTACGCGGGCCTCACTGTTCTGGCCTCTCCCGTTGCGGAGCACAGGCTCCGGATGCACAGGCTCACAGGCCATGGCTCACGGGCCCAGCCCCTCCGCGGCATGTGGGATCTTCCTGGACCGGGGCACGAACCCGTGTCCCCTGCGTTGGCAGGCGGACTCTCAACCACTGCGCCACCAGGGAAGCCCTCCATGACTTATTTATTTTATAAGTAGAAGTTTATACTTGTTGACTTCCTTTACCCATTTTCCCCATCCCCCATCCCCCATCTTTGGCAACCACCAATCTGTTCTCTGTATCTATGAGCTTGTTTTGTTTTTCTTTAAAGCTTTCACATATAAGTGAGATACAGTATTTGTCTTTCTCTGTCTGACTTATTTCACTTAGCAGAATCCCCTCTAGGTCCATCCATGTTGTCACAAATGGCAAGATTTCACTCTTTTTTATGGCTGAATAATATTCCATTGTGTGTGTGTTTTGTGTGTATAGCATATTTTCTTTATCCATTTTTTGATATTGAGTTGTATTAGTTCTTTATATATTTTGGATATCAACCCTTATCAGATATATCATTTGAAAGTATCTTCTCCCATTCATTAGGTTGCCTTTTCATTTTGTTGATGGTTTCCTTCACTATGCAAAAGCTTTTTAGTTTGATATAGTCTCACCTGTTTATTTTGCTTTTCTTGCCTTTGCTTCTGGTGTCAAATCCAAAAAAAATATCTCCAAGACTTATGCTATGTCAAGGAACTTATTGCCTATGTTTTCTTCTAGGGGTTTTATGGTTTCAAGTCTTCCATTCAAATCATTCATCCATTTTGAGTTAATTTTTGTGTATGGTGTAAGTTAGTGGTCCAGTTTCATTCTTTTGTATGTGGCTTTCCAGTTTTCCCAACACCATTTATTGGAGAGATTGTTCTTTCCCCATTTTATATTCTTGGCTCCTTTGTCATAATTGGCCATATATGCATGGGTTTATTTCTGGGCTCTCTATTCTGTCCCATTAATCTATGTGTCTGTTTTTATGCCATTACCATACTATTTTGATTACTATAGCTTTGTAATATAATTTGAAATCAGGGATCATATGACTCCAGCTTTGTTCTTATTTCTCAAGATTCTTTGACTATTAGGGGCCTTTTGTAGTTCTATACAAATTTTAGGATTACTTGTTCTATTTCTGTGGAAAATGCCACTGAAAATTTAATAAGGATTGCATTGAATCTACAGATTTCTTTGGGTAGTATGGATTTTAACAATATTAATTCTTCCAATCCATGAGCACAGAATCTTTCCATTTATTTTTTTCTTTTTCAGCTTCTTTCATCAATGTCATTGTTTTCAGTGTACCGGTCTTTCATTTCCTTGGTTAAATTTAGCCTAGTTATTTTATTTTTTTAATGCAATTTTACATGGGATTGTTTTCTTAATTTCTCTGGTAGTTTGTTATTAGTATATAGAAATGCAATAGATTTCTGTATATTGATTTTGTATACTGTACTGCAACTTTACTGAATTCATTTATTAGTTCCAACAGTTTTTTGATGGAGTCTTTGGTATCATGTCATCTGCAAATAGTGACAGTTTTACTTCTTCCATTCCAATTGGAATGCCTTTTATTTCTTTTTCTTGCCTAATTGCTCTGGCTAGGACTTCCAATACTATGTTGAATAAAAGTGGCAAAAGTGGGCATCTTTGTCTTGTACCTGATCTTAGAGGAAAAGATTTCAGCTTTTCACTGTTGAGTATGATGTTTTCTGTGGGCTTGTCATATATGTCCTTTGTTATATTGAGGTATGTTCCCTCTATGCTAACTTTGTTGAGAATTTTTATCATAAATGGATGTTGGATTATATCAAATGCTTTTTCTACATCTATTGAGATGATCCTATGATTCTAATCCTTCATTTTGTGAATGTGGTGTATCATGTTGATTAATTTGCAGATGTTGAATTATCCTTGCATCCCTGGAATAAATCTCACTTGATCATGGTGTATAATCCTTTTAATTGTTGAATTCAGTTTGCTGAGAACTTTTGCCTCTATGTTCTTCAGGGATATTGGCCTGTAATTTTCTTTTTTGTGGCATCTGTGTCTGGTTTTGGTATCAGGGTGATGCTGGCCTTGCAAAATATGTTTGGAAGAGTGTCCCCTTCCTCTATTTTTGGGAAGAGTTTGAGAAGGATTGCTATTATCGATAATTCTTTTTTAAATGTTTGGTAGAATTCACTAGTGAAGCTACCTGTCCTTGATTTTTTTTGTAGGGAATTTAAAAATTACTGACTCAATCACCTTACTAGTAATCAATCTGTTCAGATTTTCTATTTCTTCTTGATTCAGTCTTGGAAGGTTGTATGTTTCTAGGAATTTATCCATTTCTTCTAGGTT
Organism: Stenella coeruleoalba; assembly: GCF_951394435.1. Lineage (NCBI taxonomy): Eukaryota > Metazoa > Chordata > Mammalia > Artiodactyla > Delphinidae > Stenella > Stenella coeruleoalba. The sequence goes on from NC_137169.1 coordinate 53,628,398, forward strand.
GTCCCATTTGTTGGCATAGAATTATTTGTTGTACTCTCATCATGCTTTGTATTTCTGTGGTAACAATTGTAATGTCTCCTCTTTCATTTCTGCTTTTATTTATTTGAACTTCCTCTTTTTTTTGCTTGCTGACTCTATCTAGAGGTTTGTCAATTGTGTTTATCTTTTCAAAGAACCAGCTCTTTGTTTCATTGATCTTTTCTAGTTTCTATTTTATTTATTTCTGCTCTAACCTTTGTTATTTCCTTTCTTCTGCTAATTTTGGGCTTCATTTTTTTAGTTCCTTGAGGTGTAGAGTTAGGTTGTTTATTTGAGATTTTTCTTGTTTCTTGAGGTAGGCATTTATCACTATGCACTTCTCTCCTAGAACTGCTTTTGCTACATCCCATAAGTTTTGGTATGTTGTATTTCCATTTTCATTTGTCTCAGGGTATTTTTTGATTTCACTTTTGATTTCTTCATTTACCCATTGGTTGTTCAGGAGCATGTTGTTTTGTCTCCATATACTTGTGAATTTTCCAGTTTTCTTCCTGTAATTGATTTCTAGTTTGATACCATTGTAGTCTGAAAAGATGTTTGATATGATTTCAATCTTCTTAAATTTGTTAAGACTTACTTTTTGGCCTAACATATGATCTATCATGGAGAATCTTCCATGTATACTTGAGAAGAATGTATATTCTGTTGCTTTTGGATGGAATGTTTCATATATAACTGTTAAGTCCATGTGATGTAATGTGTCATTTAAAGCCAATGTTTCCTTATTGAGTTTTTGTCTAGATGATCTGTCCATTGATGTAAACTGGGTTATTAAATCCCCTATTATTACTGTATTGCTGTCTATTTTGCCCTTTAGATTTGTTAATATTTGCTTTATATATTTAGGTGCTCCTATGTTGGGGGCACAAATATTTACAAATGTTTTACCTTTTTGTTGGGTTGACCCCTTTATTAATATGAAATGACCTTTTTCTCTCTTATTACAGTCATTGTTTTAAAATCTGTTTTGTCTAAGTATAGCTACCCCAGTTTTCTTTTGCTTCCATTTACATGGAATATCTTTTCCCATCCCTTCACTTTCAGTTCATGTATATCCTTACATCTGAGTTTCTAGTAGGCAGCGCATAGGTGGCTCTTGGTTTTTTTTTCACTCATCTATCCACTCTACATCTTTTGATTGATGAATTTAGTCCCTTTACATTTAAAGTTATTATTTATAAGTATTTACTTATTGCCATTTTGTTAATTGTTTTCTGGTTATTTTGTAGTCCCTCTGTTTCTTTCTTCTTCCCTTGCTCTGTCTCTTTGTGTTTTGATGACTTTCTTTAGTATGCTTAGATTCCTTTCTTATTATCTTTTGTGTATCTATGATAGGCTTTTACTTAGTTGTTAACATGGAGCTTATATATAACAACTTATATTTATATCAGTCTATTTTAAGTTAATAACAACTTAAGTTTGAATGCACTCTAAAGCTCTAATTTATATTCTCCCTCTCTCTTGTTTTATGTTTTCGATGTCACATTTTCAGTCTTTTTATCTTGTGTATCCCTTAGCTAATTTATTGTAGTTACATTTTTTTTTTACTACTTTTGTCTTTTAACCTTCATACTAGCTTTATAAGTAATTAATCCACTACTTTTACTATATATTTACTTTTACCTGTGAGATTTATACTTTCATACACTTTCTTGTTACTAATTAGCACACTTTCTTTTCAGCTTGAATAAGTCTCTTTAACATTTCTTGTAAGGCTCGTTTAGTGATGATGAACTCCTTTAGCTTTTGCTTGTCTGGAAAACTTGTTATCTCTTCTCAATTTTGAACAATAACTTTGCTGGATGCAGTATTCTTGGTTGGAATTTTTTTTTGTTTCAACACTTTGATTATATAGTGTTACTCCCTTCTGGCCTGAAAGTGTGCTGAAAAATCTGCTGGTAGTCTTATGTACATAACAAGTTACTTTTCTCTTGCTGCTTTTGAGATTCTCTTCTTGCCTTTAACTTTGGACATTTTAATTGTAAGATGTCTTGGTGCGGGTCTCTTTGGGTTCATCTAATTTACCTCTCTGGGCTTTCTGAATCTGATTGTTTCTGTCTCCAGGTTAGAGAAGTTTTCAGTCATTATTTCTTCAAATAAGTTTTCTTCCCCTTTCTCTTTCTCTTCCCCTTCTGGTACTCTGATAATGCAAATGTTAGTCACCTTGATGTTGTCCCATAAGTCCTGTAATCTAGCTTCACTTTTTTTCATTGTTCTGCTGCTCTGATTGGGTGAATTACTCTACCTTGTCTTTGAGTTCACTGATACTTTTATCTTCTTCATCTAGCCTGCAGTTGAATCACTTTAGTGTATTTTTCAGTCCAGTTATAGTATTCTTTGATTCTGTGATTTCTGTGTGGAACTTTTTACATTTTTTTCCTCTTTGTTTCCTCTTTCTGCTTTACATTTTTCCCTCATTTGTTTCCTCACTGAGTTTGGTGAGCATCTTTATGACCATTACTTTGAATTCTTTATCAAGTAAATTACTTACCTCCATTTCATTAACGCTTGTTTTTCCCCCTGATATTTTATCTTACTCTTTCATTTGGAACATATGCCTCTGTTTGTTCATTTTTCTTGACTCTGCTTTGGTTTCTTGTGCATTAGATGAAACAGCCACTTCTCCCAGTGTAGAAGGATTGGTTTTGTGTAGGAGATGAATCTTATTTATTGTTCAATTCTGCCCTAGCTCTTGGACAATCTTTGTGATTGTCCAAGCAGCCCTTTATATTTTTAATAGCTCCCAGTAGTTGAAGGTGTACCAAGACCAGTGTCCCAAAGGGGGGGATCTCAGTCAGCACCTAGATTCAGGCTGATTAGAAGCCAGACCCTCAGGCAGCAGTTGTAGAGAGTGCAATTATATATAGTTCTGTGGGACTGCAAGCATAAGCCCCTCTGGCTCCCAGCCAAGGGATCTATAGGTGTCTTCTGGGCAGCAGTTGCAAAAATCAGGGCTCCAGATGAGTGTACAAACTCTTTTCTGGGAGATATCAGTGAGCTGTAGCAAGGCAGAGGGAGAGCGCAAAGATGGTATCATCTGGCCTATGTTCCCTGAGAGCATCTCCATAGCCTCTAGGTGTGCGCCAAACCCGAAGCCTGCTTCTAAGGTCAAATCTCCGGGACTAGCAAGTAGATCTCTTTCACAGAAAAGCTGGGGGGGGGGGGGTGTTTCAGTCATCTGTCTGTGCAGTGTTCTGAGGGTGGTAATCTACCAAGCACTGTCTATCTCATTGTTGCAGTTTCATGGGACCCAGCAATGCAATGCAAGCCCCCTTGGCTATCAGGACCAGAAAATCAAGAGATATCCTCTGGGCAGAAGCTGCAAAAACCAGGACATGAGATGTAAAAACTGGGGCACCAGACACAAATAAGCGCTCTCCACTGAGAAAAGCTGGCACTCTGAAGTGCAGCAAAGGGGGAGTATGAAGACAGTGCCTACCTTCCTAGGTCTCAGGAAAGGTTTACAGTCAACCCTTAGATTTGTGTTTAATTGGAAGCCTGCCCCTCAAGCCGCAACAATGGTGATGAGCTAGTAGACCTCTTTCCAGAAAGATTGAGCTCCTGGGTCTATTGCTTCTTGCTGTACCCTGGGGGCAGTATCGGTTTAAGAACACTTTCTCCATTAGTTACAGTCCAATGGGACCTGTGAGCATAAGCCCTGCTGACCACCAGAGCCAGGAAATATAGAGGGTCCCCAGGCAGCTGCCACAAAAATCAGGGCACAAGAGGACATAAGCTCCTATCTGTAAGAAACGGGGGAGCTGGAGTGAGGCAGAGGGAGAGCACAAAAACTGTGTTCACCTGCACCAGCCTCCATTCCCTGAGAGCCCCTCCATAGGCTCCTATAAGTGGTCCTCAGGCCAAAGCTCCTGGATAAGCAAATCGGCCTCTTTCTCAGAAAAACGAGGGGTGTGTTTCAGTCTGCTATCTGTGCAGTGCTCTGGGAGTGGTAGTCTGCCAAGAACTGTCTCTCCAATTGTTACGGTTCCATGGGACCCAGGAACACAAGGCTCCCTGGACTCCAGAGCCACACAATCAAAGAGCATTCCCTGGGTGGCAGCTGGAAAAACCAGATGTAAAAACCAGGGCACCAGACGTATAGAAGCTCCCTTCCTAGAGATATTGGCACTCTGGAGGATGACAGAGTGTGAAGATGGCATCTAGTGGCTGGAGCAAGGCAGAGAGGAGCACAAAGACGGCACTTAGCGAAAAAGGGGGGAATAAGAGGAAAAGGAAAACAAAAGAAAAAAAGAAGAAAAGGAGCAAGGCAGAGGGATCCTGCGGAAGATGGAGCTTGTCAGCTGTAGCATAAAGATGGCACCTGCGGGAAAGGGAGAAAAAAATTAGATGGTGCCTGCTGGCCTTAGCAAAGCAGAGGGAGAGCAGGAAGATGGTGTCCATCAGCCGCCCTCCCCGGAGAGTATCCCAGCAGGCCCCTGTCCCTTAGACCAATGCTTTGAGATGAAGAAATGAGTCTCTTTCACGTAAAGTCTGGGTACTTTCAAAGAGCTGCTTCTGTGTTAGCCCTGGGGTAGGTAAGTCTGGACATGGACCCTTTAGGAGATGTTCCTCAGTTTGCCACAGCCCTGCAGGTCTCGTGTGTGTGAGCTTCATTGGTCTTCAAAGCCAGATGCTTTGGGAGCTCATCTCTCAGGTGCCGGTTTTAAAGCTGGAGTGCCCAATGTGGGGTATGAACCCTTGGTTCCTCAGGGAGAAGCTCCCGATTGTGTGCTGGAGGTGGGGTTTATGGTGAGATTGTCTCAGCCTTTCCTATTCACTTCAATGTGGTTTACTTCTCATTTGCCCAGTGTGAAGGGCTTACTCTGCCAGTTTTTAGGGTTTTTTTTTTTCCAGAGGAAATTGTTCCATAAACAGCTATAGATTTTATGTGTCCATGGGAGGAGCTGAGTTCAGAATCTTCCTACATCTTCCTACATCTTGACCCAGAACCTCTCCCTCTCTCTCTCTCTTTCTTAAATTTATTTTTCTGCAAGTCTGTTCCAGATCTTCATCACTAACCACGTCTCACTATGCATAGTGCTGTCACTATTTAAATGTGCCCCTTCCTCTCCTCCCCCAGTAGACTGTAAGTTCCTCAAGGGTCGACACATCCCATTCATTTTTGGACCTCTGGTACCAAACACAGAAGCAAGCATGTTCAGGCTCAGTAAATGCTGACTGGATGAAATGAACAGATAGATCATTCCCTCAGCTCCCCAGCCCCAGCCCCTCGCTCCCTCAGATTGCCCTGTGATTCCCTGGATGATACTTTCTTATCCTTAAAACTTCTGTTCTTTTAAAAACCTTGAAAATAGTTATCTTTCTCCCTCTTTAACAGATGAGGAAACTGAAGCTCAGATGGGTTAAAGAACTCACTCAAAGTCCCACAGCAAGAAAATGGCAGAGTCTGGGATTCCATGCTTTGTTATTTGGTATGGGGCTGCCTCTTTTAGGGCAGTCGTGGGAAACTGTGTTGGATACAAAAAGGCTAAATTATGCAGGACTTTGAAAGCCAGACAAAGAATTCTGGACTTGACCCAGTTAGAACTAGTCTCCTAAATACAAAGGACCGGGATACTAACACATACTTTTCATGGTTATTTGGAAAATCAAGAGATAACATATATGAAGCATCTGAAATAAAGCCTGACCCATTGTAGGTTCTCAAAAATGGTAATGATGTATTATTTTAATTTTTAATTTATTTATTTATTTATTTATTTATTTATTTTTTTTTTTTTTTTTTTTTTTTTTTTTTTTTGCGGTATGCAGGCCTCTCACTGTTATGGCCTCTCCCGTTGCGGAGCACAGGCTCTGGACGCGCAGGCTTAGCGGCCATGGCTCACGGGCCCAGCCGCTCCGCGGCATGTGGGATCCCCCCGGACCGGGGCACAAACCCACGTCCCCTGCATCGGCAGATGGACTCTCAACCACTGCGCCACCAGGGAAGCCCTATTTTTAACTTTTTATTTGTGTTTGTCTTTCTTCCTAATTAGCTACTTGAAAGCTACTTGAGAATACTGGTAATGGCTGATATTTTTCTCACTCCCTTCTCACCTTTTCTCTTCTTTTTAAAGAGTAGTGTTATTTGCAGTGGCTAAGAGTATGGCCCTAGAGTCTAGCAGTGCCTTCGCTACCATTCCTACCAGCTGTGAGAATGTGGGCAAGTCTCTTGGCCCCTCTGTGCTTCATTTTCCTCACCAGTCACTTGAGCTTAATAACAGTGACTACCCAATGGAGTTCTGTCAGGATTGCAGGAATTAGTTATAATGTAGCTTGGTGCCACCAAGTAATTTTGAACAGATAATACTCCTCATTATTATTATATTTACTTATATTATTATTACTCCTCATTATTATTATATTACTCCTCATTATTATATTTACTTTTTTTGTTTTGTTTTTTTTTACTCATTATTATATTTACTTTTGTGATATTTTTGCTTATTGAGAAATTCCTTTAAGAAATCTGTGTTAGAAATACTTCCTATGTCTTGAGGAACTGCTGCTTCTTCTGGTCATACACATGGTAACAGGTTTCTCTGGCTACTAGGAAGCTCAAAATCAAACTTGAAGTTTAACCATAGCAGCTCGATAGACCCTACTGGTTTTTTAATATATTTGATTTCTCCTTTTTCTAGTTCTATCTCCCACTTGCGTCTCCATTTCTCTATTGCGCTGTTATTGTAAACTGCCTCAAATCACTGCTCTTTAAATCATAGATTTTCACCCTCTTCTTGGTTATGGTTCCCTTGATTGAAACCGCTCCCTAGAAAAATCTACGTATAAGTCCTCCCTCCCTTCCTCTCACAACTTAGCATCCAATTTTGGGACATTCCTGGACTGCTCAACCCCTTATACCTGTGGAAGCTTCCTCACTCACAGAAGAGCCCACCACAGGGGGGCAGCTCTCACTGATGGAAGGCTTCTCCTTCTACTGGAATCAGCCAGCTTGTCACCTACAGAGCCAGGCACAAGTCTGCAGGCACCTCTTCAGTGACTGGTAGGCTGTTCTCATGGCTGCTGAGGCCTTTGCTTCTTTAGACTGAAACAGCCTGGGATTCTTCAGGCCTTTCCTACCTAACAGGGTTTCGTGGTTCCTGATCGATTCAGTGTAGTCTAGACCTTCCGTGGACTCTGCCCAGCCTGACACCCACCTTACAAAGCTGCCCTCCCAGCCACAGAAGTTGCATTCAGGAGCCTTGTTTACACTGAGTGGCTCCACCGTCCTGGCCCATAGCTGATGGAACTTGCATGAAGATGCCAATCGTATTTTCTCCCCCAGATATTTGGAAATGGATTCAGGGCCACTAGTTAGTTTCTGCAGGTCTTTTGAACTGGGGATAAGTCATCTTGGTGGCTGTGGGGACAGCTATATGCACAGAGGAGAGAACGAAGAATAAAGCAGTGGAGAGGAGGGGCAGAGAGGAGCGTGCAGGTGGCCTCGGAAGGGACAGAGACAAAGAGGGTCATTGCTGGTTCTGGACGGCTCTCCAGTTCCTGGTTCCATTCTTCTCTCAATCTTGCCTGTCCTCTTGGATTCCATTAAACAAACCTGTGACTTTCTGGTTTAAACCAGTTAGAGTAACTTCCTGTTAAATATAAAGTCAGTCTCCTCCTCCCCTTCCATCTCCCCTACTTTTCTCTCCTCCCCTCCCCTCTCCTCCCCTTCTCTCTCTTCCCTTTCCATCTTCTGTCCTCTGCTCTCCTCTCCATAATTCTTATGTTCTCATGACCTCATGACTATGCCTTGCTGCAGATTTCAAATCTCCCCGGCGATTTCATCCTGAAGCTCTGCTTCTCCTTTGAATGTGGAAGCTTGGCACCTCATCCCAACCTCACACTCTATAAGGCACGCTCTTCTCTTCTTTTCCTTTAAAACTTCCCTTGCTGACCAGTCACTGAGTCCTGCCGTTTGTCATGGTCTCTGGCTTCTGCGTCTCCTGAGGGAATATCAAGATCCCTAAAATTTGTAATCCTCTTACCATGGACCTCAAGATCTGCCTTTTTCCTCTTAATCTCAACAGCTAAAGTGTCATTTTTGTATGTGATTACTGGAATGTTGTCCTTACTAGCGTCTTGGCTGCCAGCTTCCTCTACCTTCTGTCACTTTAAAATGCTTCCAAAAAATGCTACTTCTACATGAGACGTTACCCAGTCTGCGTAAGTCCAACGAAGACACTTACACTCTATTGACATTCACCCATCTGTTGCCACTTTAAACTTCTCAGGGGATACTTGTGCTTTGATGACACTTATGATCAGAATTAGTGAAATAATCACTCTGAGCTTCCCTGGTCAGCCACCTTCAATGCCTCCCTATTTCCCTCAGGATAAAGTTCTAGTTCCTTAGTCTGACAGTCAAAGTTTTCTATATTCTGATCTCTACCAACATTTCCTTTTTAACCTTAGCTCCCCTGAGGGACCCTCTACTCAAGCGAGCCTGTCTACTCACTGTTTCCCTAACTCACCCTGGGCTTTTCCACCTCTGGGCTCTGCATTCATTCATTCTTTCATTTCTGGGACACACACTTGTCGTACCAGGCACTGGAGGTCAAACAGTGAATAAGACAGACGCAGTCGGCCTTCGGACATGCTTTCCCTCCGTGCTGGTCTGCAATGTCTTTTCTCTCCAGCCCCATTCCTTTTGTACGAAACTCTACCTATCCTTCAAGGTCACACTAAAAGTTACCTCTTCCCCAATCATGTCTGTCTGAGATGACCTCTCTGGCGAAAGCCTTGTTCACCTGTTGTTTATTTGTACTCTGAAGTTAACGTATCAGTTAACATCTGGATTTGATTCTGCACCCCAGTCTCCTGTGCTGGATAGAAGCTCCTTGAGAAGCAGCATCTTCTGCTGCTTCATTCACCCCGTGGGCCTTGCCTAGAGTGTTAACTCAATAAATGTGTTGGATTTATTGTGGCAGCTTAGGCTTGGATTTCCTTAAAACAACCACAAATGACTGTGACTATGCATTTGTCCCTTGGGTTGATGCCCCTCTGGTTGACTTACATAAGAACTAGTATTTCCATTGGTTCAGTGTTCCCCTTCTTAAAATCAGCCGGGTCACAGGTGCTATGACATGGATGGACCTGGAAGACACTGTGCTGAGCCAATCCCCAAAGGACAGATACTACAGGATTCCACTTATGTGAGGTACCTGGCATAGTCAAGTTCATAGAGACAGAAAGTAGAATGGTGGTGGCCGGGGCTGGGGAGAGGAGGGGTTGAGGAGTCATTGTTTAATGGAAACGGAGTTTCAGTTTGGGAGAGGAGAAAGTTCTGCAGATGGATAATGGTTGATGGTCACACAACAATGTGAATGCACTTAATGCCACTGGATTGTACACTTGGAAATAATTAAAACGGTAACTTTGTTATGTATATTTTACCAAAATTCAAAAGAAAATCAACTAGGTCCCAAGCTGCGTGCAGCTGTGGCCCATGTCTCCCCACTCCGGACTCCTCCCCACCCCCTCCCATTTCCAGCTCCCATTTGGTAGCGGGATAAATCCTTGCGGAAGTGAAGTGAACGGCATTCTTTCTTTGAAATTGAGAAGGAAAATTAGAAGCGGAATCTTTGAAAATGCTTTAAACACTTCTCACGTTTCACCTTGCTGCTGTCTCTTCAGGATGTAAGTGGAAAAAAGTGTCAAACCTCAAAGCCAACAAGAGAAGGCGTTTTCTGGGCTCAGATGAAGAAATCTGCAAAATTAGGAAATAATGTTTGTGCCGTTTCTGGAGGCCCTGGACAGGCTCGGTTCACCGCCAAGTGATTTACCTGTGGCTCTCCGTGATTATTTACTTGGCTCTTCAGCTCAAGACAATCACAGGAATGTACGGCCCATAAATTAGAATAGCTATGAAACACAGGCTGCCTTTATGTAGAAACATAACTTTTGCAGTTTTTTTTTTTTTTTTTGCAAAGTGAAAATACATTTAATATACAGGCTTAGAGTGATCACTTGGCTCTCTGACTCCCTCCTTTTTAATATCAGAGTTCAGCACGGATCTCTTGCCTGTCCTAGGTCTTTGCCCTTGTGGCTGACTACGGGCCCAGGAGACAGATATTCCCCCAAATGCTCCCTGACTGAGCCCCGCTGGGGAGCAATGAGGCCTCTCCTACCATGCCCTCCCCACCCCAAGCTTTGGCTGCCTCATCATTTGGGGGTGGGGCTTTTCACAGTAGGTGAGTGTGGAAGTGGGGTCAACTATGCAGAATAGGGGAAGGAGCACGGATCTGGGGGCTGGGCTCACCAGCTCTGGACCCAGGCTCTGCCACTCACCAGCATTGAGCCCCAGCAGGCGACCTCATCACACCCGTCTCTAAAATGGGCTAACGATACCCCCTGGTTGAATTATGGTGAGGAACAGAGATAACGAACAGAGGTATAAGATCTGACATTCCAGAAACAGCTGTAAAGATATCAAGAGGATAGTTCTGGAGTAGTCTGGAGCATTTTGGGGTGAGCAGAGAAGCCTCAGACTGAGGATGGATAATACATCAGATGAAGGGGAGGGTCGAGGTGGGACATCAACAGCTGGAAAGGGAGGAGGAAAGTTGGGAGTCTGGCCAAGTCAGGAGAACAGCCCACTGATGCAGACAGCAGGTTGTCTGCAGGTAACTTTGAGGTGGGTCCAAGGGTCCATCTGAGATCGGGACTGGCACTGATGAATGAAGAAGCAAGACTTTTAAAGCTAGGAAGTGTGACCTGGTGGCTAGAGGCAGGCACCTGGGTCCCACGGCTTCTAGTCCTAACACGGAGAGCCCATCAGACTCTGGAGCCACGCTGCCAGGGTTTGACTCCTGACCTAGCTCTCACTAGCTGTGCAACCTTGGGCCAGTTACTTAACCTCTCTGAACTTTAGTTCTTTCCTCTGGAGAATGGAGGTTATAATAGTACCTATCTAGCTCATAAGATTGTTACGAGAATTAAATAAAATTAAGATGTGTAAAGCTCTTCGATAGCTCCTGACACATGACACAGAAAAAAAAGTGTTTGCTGATTTTAACATGATCCGTTCCTTTCAACAAATTCATTCAACAAATGTTTATGGGCTAGGCATTGTGCTAGGCAGTGGCAAAGCACCTGTGAAGTGGTCTGCATGATCCTTGCCCTCATGGAACTGAAAGCTTAGCCTCCAAGGATGCCTTGTTGCTCCTTGCCAACAGCTAAGCCAAGATAAGGTTTTGGTGTTCATTCTCAGGTCTGTAATATGCACTACAGCCCTTTTCTCTGATTTCATTTATTTCTTGCCATACCTGCTCCTCCAGACTGCAGGTAATTGAGAATTGTTGGAACATTCGATAAAAAGCTTACAGAATTGAGGGTACTCAATCAATGCTGAATAATAACAAGAGAAATGTATAATGTATAAACAGATTATGTTGGGGTCTTAACGTTCTTTTGTCTCATTAATATATATGGGAGCACACTTCCTCTGCACTGCTCTCTGTTGAGGACTGTCCTCCAGCAGGCAAGGAGGGCCAGGCTGCACAGAGTCCCGCCTGGGGTCTGGCAAGCCTCGGGGTGCAGCTCGGGATCCAAGCAGGCATCTTCTTCATGAGTATCAGTGATTTCCTTTCACGTGAAAAGTTGCCCCTTACTGACCTCTTACTGGTTACTAGGCCCAAAGCTGAGCATGTTCTCGTGTCATTTTGCTTTATCCTTAAAACAACCCTTGGAAGTAGGTTCTTTTGACCTCTCTCTGTGACTGAAGGAGCAAAGTCAGAGAGGCATGTAACAATTTACTCAAGTTGACCCAATACAGCTGGGGTGGGATTCTAACTCGGGCACAGACCTACACTACCACACCCCCTTTTTGTTTGCTGGAGAAACAGATTTCTCCAGCCTCTAATATACTTGTTCCTCTAGAAAATGCAAGGCCACTATCTTCTGCATAAAAACAAAGCTGTTTATTTTTAGGAAACCTCAAAACCTTTAGTGCAGAATACCCTGTTCTCTACGCAGGAATTCTTATCACACTTTGAAAATC
>NC_137169.1:53645434-53651525 GCF_951394435.1 Stenella coeruleoalba
CCTGGTCTCCCTCGCACCCTCAGGAGAAGGACCGGTGGGTGGAACATTTTCCTAACTAGAATCTGCAAAATTATGAAACTGGAAGCCCTGTGGTTCCTTGCATTTTAGAGATTGTGATTTTATAGAGCCCATCCCTTCAGTGTAGCTCAAAAGCTGGGTAGAGGAGAAAGTGTCATTTTTAACTTCAACCAGGAGTCACATAAAGGAGGGCAGGGATTGCTTCTCAAGGCACATCGTGCTCTTTAGTCATTTGAATTGCTTCTGAATCCCTCGGGATACTGTACATGGCACGGTACCGTTCCTTCTGTTGATTCCTGGGGTTACCAGCCCCCTGCCGAGTGCATACTTAAGTCAATATTTCTGTTAATTGTTACATTACAAATTGTTCCATATCCCAGTGGTGGGAGTTCACGCTGATGCCAGCCATGGAATGACAACACCTACACACAGTCCCAAGAGGTCCTCACGTGCTGTGGGATTTGCCTTTTGAGAATTTTATTTAGTATATCATTCACACGTCAGCACTAATAGAATAGACAGAGGATGGCAATAGATTTATTTGCAGCCTATCAAATCCTAAGTGGAGAGGGCTTATTGCCATGTTTTAAGTGTGCCTGGGACACCTGGAGTTCAGTAATGTGTTCATATGCTTATACTCACTTCCACCTCAATTTTCAACCCCAAGATCTGTCGGACAATGGGTCTAATTTTGAGTCATGTAAACTATGATAATTAAAAGCTGAGACAGATGCATTAAGAGAATATATTTCTTACATTACGCAAATGCACTTTATTTGTATGTGTTTGTTTGGTCTGCGACTCATGGAGAGCTTTGAGAAAAAGTGTGGTTTCTGTGGGAACTATTTGAAGACTTTAAGTTTCTGAATCTGGAATCTGCAAAGTTGGAAGCTTAAATGGACTGGTGAGTTGGACCCTTTCCTCCCCCAATCTAGGGTCTAGGGCACATGCGCTCTGTCAGACTCTGGGCAAATCATGCCTAACTTCTCCTCCTTGCAGATAAAGCTGATGCTAACTTTCCCCAAGTGCTGGCTGTCACAGCCAATGGAATGCTCAGGATTTATGAGAAATATCATTAGCTCTTTGGAAGAAGGCACTCGGAATAAAATAAGCCTTTTTTGACCAAAGTCATCATTGAAGGTTTTTTTCTCCCCTTTGGAAATTTGAAAGGGAAAAAAGTACTAAAAAGGATGTTGGGTTTGCTCATACAGAATAATCCTACAGAGACATCAGCCCTGATAACTGGGCATGAAAACCGCACACCCTATCTTGTGCTTAACCCAGTGGAATCCTGTGGAGAACTGGGTGGCCCGTGGGACTTGGAGGCAGTGCCATTCATTCTTAAGGGCTATGTTCTCCCTGACAAAGTGGTTGGGAAACTCTCTTCTCACTCCTACTTTTTCTCCCATTGTTCCCTAAAAGACCCAAAGTGCCACTGGTCACTAAATCTCCCATAACAAGCAGTGACTTTGTATTAAAATGTATATAATATAACCACGTAGTAGACGCCACATATATCAAGTAATTTCCATATAATTAACTCATTTAATTTCCAAAACTATCCTATGACATGGAGACTCTTATCATGCTTCATTTTACAGATGAGGAAACTGAGTCACACAAGGTCACACATTCAGGACTGTTTGACTTAAAAACCTAAGCATTGAACTACCCAGCTCAGTGAATTTAGCCAAGGCTAATGTGACTACTGCTGGCACAAGGGTTATCTCCGGGTCTCTTAGTATTTTGAAATATCCCTGAAGGATTCCCCTCCCTCTTCATCACTACCCCACTGGAGCTTAGCTAAATATTCAGCTCCTTTGTGTCTGTGCTCTGCACTCATTGTCAATGCTTCTTACAAAGGAGACAGATCCCCACACATGGCCACCCCTGTCCTGCTTCTAACCCCCAAGTTGTGAAACAGGGCTGAGTGCTGACAGAATGAGCAGAGAGGCTGCTCATTCCTCAGTGACTCCAGAGAAGTCCAAGTCATATGAAGAGGACAGCCTAGGTAGGAAACTCAGCTCTCTTACTTGTTAGCCATATAACTGTGGGCAGGTAACTTGATCTCATGGTGCCTCAGTTTCCTCATCTGTGAAATGGGAAAAATAGCAGCATGTACTTTATAGGGGTATTATGAGGATCAAATGAGTTGTTTGTTTGGTGTTTGGTGTGTGGTCAGAGCCATATGTCTTAGTAGTTCCTGTTATGATTCCTTGTGTAACTCTCAAAGTATAGACTGAGACAATGATCTTAAAAATTTTGGCTCACTCCAGATTGTCAGTTTGCATCACTGAGACAAGGACGGATTTGTCCACCACTACTGGGAGAACTGGGTGGCCCACAGAATTGGCCTACTGTTCCGAAGTTATCTAGACATGCCCCCAATATAAAAGCTTGTCCACAAAATTGTGTGGTTCGTCTATTTGTAAGAAATGCCTTTCATTCCACAAAAACGTTCTTGCTCTGGACCAGGTAGATTCTAGAGACACAAAGCTGAACAAGCCTAAGGCTTGGTTCCCTTTCCCAAAGACCACACGATCTAGATGGCGGCAAATAACCTAACTGTAATACAACATGGCAGATGTAGTAAAAGTCTCAAGGAAAGCATGAAAAAGGTGGAGGGGCTTAACTACGTTTGTAACTGCTGGGTCAGAACAGTCATTGAAGACTTCCCAAATTAAGTGACATTTGAACCAGGGCTTGAAGAATGAGTTAGAGTTTGCTTTTGGAGAACGGGAGATGAATATGGGCAACCAAGAAGAAAGAACGTCTTGAAGATATGCACGAAGCTATAAAAATTTGGACTGTGTTTAAGGAACATTCTCTGTAGGGCAACGGTGGGGTTCACACTGGGATGAAGCAGGCTGTGAAGGGAATCACTTGTTTCCTAAAGACAGGAAGTAATGATGTTTAAATTCTTTGGTTGTAAGCAACAGAAATGAATTCTGGCAGCTTAAGCAAAAGGAAACGTTACAGAACTTAATCATTCCTGTAAATGATTTACAGGCCACCAACAGGAGGGGAGGGAAGGCAGTGTTCTTTGGGCATTACCCCACTGTTTCTTCTACCTTTGTTTCACTATGATTAAAAAAATCCCAGGAGGGGGCTTCCCTGGTGGCTCAGTGGTTGAGAGTCCACCTGCTGATGCAGGGGACATGGGTTCGTGCCCCCATCCGTGAAGATTCCACATGCCGCGGAGCGGCTGGGCCCGTGAGCCATGGCCGCTGAGCCTGCGCGTCCGGAGCCTGTGCTCCGCAACGGGAGAGGCCACAACAGTGACAGGCCCGTGTACCGCAAAAAAAAAAAAAAAAAAAAAAAAAAAAAAAAAAAAATCCCAGGAGAGAGATTCTGATTGGCTGAGCTCAAGTCACATGCTCACCACAGGGTTTTACTAGGTGATGGAAGGAAAGATGGGGTAGGCGGACCCTCCAGGACCCCTTCAACTTCTAAAATGACAGCACACTAGAGGGTGCCAAGACTATGCCTAATCAGGAAAGGTAATTCCCCTAAAGGAAATCAGGGTGCTGATAGGAAGGGCAACTATGTGATGGATAGACAAAAAATAACAGATGTCCATTACAAATAAAAATAATAATAGCTTCTGTTTATTAACCATATGTCATATACCATGCTGAATACATATTTTTCATATTTGTTTTATTTAACCCTCATAACAATTCTAGGAGCAGGTGTACTCCCACTTTATAGGGTTGGGGTAGGCATATCCCATTTTTACAAATGAAAAAAACTGCAGCTCAGAGAGGTTAGGTCCCTTGCCCAAGGTCACACAGCTAGTAAGTGAGCAAGTCAGAACTCAAACCCAAATGTCTCTAGTGACAAAGCTCTAAATGATTGCACTTTGTACCTCCAAGTTTTTGGGTGAAGTGCAAATGTCTGCAGGTTGACATCAGCTCCCCACTGTCCCACCTCAGCCTTTCCTTCTGCCCTACCACACCTGAATAATCACTATCAATTTTGGGGGGGGCCCAAAGATCCACATCGTGGAAAGGAGCAGAGTTACCTTGCCTGTAGGTTGTACAAACCAGCTGGTCAGCATCCTCTGCACTTGGGCTAAAACCTAGTCTCTCCAATCCTTTGTGGGTAATATGCAAAACCCCAAATCAATTCATTCCAAAGCAATTTACAGCGTCACTTCCTTTTGAGCCCCAGGAATGGGAAGGTACACATTCGCAGGGCTCTGAAGCATGTTGTTTTAATTAATGACTGAGCAGGAGCTTCTGCAATCCCTGAGGGCAGATCCACCCTCATTTAAAAGAATTCCACAGGAATTAAACTTACCCCAGAAGGTAGCACGGCTCACTTGCTCATCTCGTGGTAACCTCTCCCACAGTACTGGGCCTGCCATTTTCAAATCTAGCATCACATATTTAGTATAAATGGGGAAAACTATTTATTCACGTCATCTAGTCACCTAGTCAGCCAGTGGGTCATTAATCTAGTCTCTAGTGCTAAATGCTTATAAGTGTTATTTAACCCACCTAAACAGTGAAAGGTAGGCATAGGATCCTCATTTTATAGACAAGGAAATGGCATCTCAGGTAGGTGAAGCAGCTAGCTTAAGGCCACACAGTAAGGGGCTCTTTCCCAGTTGCTGTGCAGTGTTCTGAGTCTTAGCACTCAGCAAATGTTCACTGACCTGAATCTTTTTACAGGTTTTGAGCAGCAGTGATGGCTCTGTTCCAGTCTTCACAGGTACCTTCCCTGAGTCATCCAGAAAGGACCCATGTTGCCTCCTGCCAGGAAAGGATGCCTGAGAGTTCCAGCAAGACAGAGACTCTTGAACTGATCTGCCCATTCCCAGAGCTGTCCTCTCCAAGTCACCATCCACACTGGCCACCAGTGATGTGTCTAAAGTGCAAAACCAATCATGCCACTTTGGAGCTTAACATCCTTCGATGGCTCCCAATTACCTTCACTAGAAAATCCACATTCACATGGAGTGCAAGACGCTTCATGATCTGGCCCTTGCCTACCCCCTCTGTCTCATCTACGAGAATATCCTCCCATGCTCTCTTCAACGTCCTCCCATGCTCTCTTCATGCTTGTTGGTCGTACAACTCTCCCAACACCCTTAAAGGCACTGACACACCTCTGTTCACTTGTTCTTTGTACACCCCCCTTCCCTTCTATATCTGTCTAGCTAACGCCTATTCAACCTTCAAAACTCAGCTCAGCCATCCTCTCTCTGGAAAGTTCCCACCAGCATGATTGTGTCCATCCTCTGTGCTCCTCTGAAGACTCCCATAGCAAACCAGGGGGACCATCACTCTGGGCTGTAATGATACGGGTGACAGGAAGTTTTGGGGCTGCATAGGACATAAATCCCTACTCAAATGAGAATAAACAAAAAGGAAATAGTAAACCTATCTCACATAAAGGCCATTTGTAAGTATAGTGGGCTTCAGATGTGATTCAATCAGTGTTTATTCTTTGGTTCTCTGTAATTTTCTCAGATCTGCCATTAACTTCATCCTCAGGCTAACTTCCCCAAAGGCAGCTAAGAGGGCTGCTAACAGCAGTTGGGGCAATACAGCTAGAGGGGAAGAGAGAGAACCTTCTCCTTGGTTGTCCTTCCCTTTGGTGTGATGAGGTCAATTTAGGTCGCATGCGCATCCTTGGACCAATTTACCACCACCCAGGGAATGTGGACTACTAATTGGCTGAAGCTAGGATACCTGAGTGAATCACAGACAAGTACGTGTGTAGGAGTCCCATGATTGGTTTAGCCCACTATGAATCAGCGTCCCCTAAGTCACATAGCTTATGTAGAGGAGGGGTGGGTACCTGAATAAAGATGGAGTTCTGCCAGGAAGGAGGAAGAAGGCAATGGATGCTGTCTAAGCCACTTCATTGGCCGCTTGAGTGCATACACACATCTGTCATCTCATAAGACTGTAAGCCTCCCGAGGCCAAAATGCTGATTTGTTTATCTCCGCATCCTGCCATTCACCACAATACCTGAGTAACCTTTGGGGAAAAAAAATGAGATGAGTTATAGTTATTAAAATGTTGCTGGAGCTGAAGTTTATTCACAGTAAATTAAAGGTTC